>NC_056737.1:361793759-362011259 GCF_019279795.1 Protopterus annectens
CAAAGGGTAACACCAGCAACTTGCTCAGCGTATGACAACACTATTTCACATATGGGCCTTTGTTCTGGCATCTGTCCTCCACCTACATACCAGGGTTTCAAAAACTGGTAAATAAAAAACCAACAGGTCAATGACCTAAAACAATAAAAAAAGAAAAATACACCGAAACAATGCAGCCAATGATGGTTTTACGAACAACTAAGCGTTTTCGCCAAGGTTAACAAACCAAAGGCATCATCAGAGTTATTCGTTTACAAGGCATTCACCACTTTAAAAAAAAAGATTTTTCTTTCCACTTTTAAAAAAAGAAGAAGAAACCAAGGATTATTTCCAAATTAATGTGTATTCATCAATTGTTTATTGATTTCTAAAAGAATGTTTTTGCCTTTTTCTTTTTTACTCTCTTTCTCCTTCTCTTCCTTTCTTTTTTCTTCTTCTTTTTTTAAAAGTGGAAAGAAAAATCTTTTTAAAAATTGTTTTAATTGATTAGTTGGTCAATTATTGTTGAATAGTTTAAAAGTGGTGAATGCTTTGTAAACGAACAACTCTGATGATGCCTTTGGTTTGTTAACCTTGGCGAAAGCGCTTAGTTGTTCATAATTTTCTGTGGATGTCAGTACTGGAATTGTGGATTATTGAGCATTAAACTGTCATTGGCTGCATTGTTTCGGTGTATTTTTCTTTTTCCATACCAGGGTTTGTTCATTTGACATGCAGTAAGGGGTTGTTATGTAGTGGCATGTGATTATGTCATGCTGCCATTCCTGCCATCATTCCAGTGCTGTTGTGGCCCCCACACATATTGTGGGGTTGGATCTATATATATATATATATATATATATATATATATATATGTGTGTGTGTGTGTGTGTGTGTGTGTGTGCTTCATGTGCACAAAACATGTGTGCCCTTCTGCAGTCCAGAGGTCAGTTTATGTAACAGTGTTATATGTCCCTGGTAAGTCAGTCTATGGAGGGGGGTATGCACCATAAATATCCTAGGCTGTTGCAGCATATGAGGGATATCAGTAGTAAGCTGCCTTATGGGATATGGCTGTACATTACCATACATTTCACCCTGGGAACATTGCTGGCCTACTGCTTACTGCCATGCAGACTATTTGGTTTGTCAGTGTGATTGTGGTGTTTTCAGTTATGCATTGTTATGTAACAGATACATCCCACTGTGTCACCTTAAGTCTTTCCCCCTTGGGATTGAGTACATAGTGTAGTTAGAGGCTGCTGGACTTTACATCTGCATTACTTACTGTTGATTGATTGTTATCCTGTGGCCCAGTCTGTCTTCACTGTTGCACTACTTGCAGGCCTTGGCCTGGACAGCAACATATGTTATGCTTTCGGATTACTGTATTAAATGATTTGCTTGAGAGTTGCATTAATCTGTTTGTATGTAATTCAAAGTCTAAACAGTTATATATGACATGGCATATACAAATAATAGTACACAAAGAAAACTTTCTTATGTATGCAAACCTGTGTGTGGTGTTATATCCTTTGACTTCTCTGAAGGTATATGTTTCAGGCAACAATTGTCTTTTGTATGGGTGACTCATACACTGTCCATTTGATAATGTGGCAACTGTAGGAATACTAGCTGTTCAGTATGGTGTGCACCCTCTAAATATACATTTCTCTGTGTGTGTATGTGTAGTGATATATATATATATATATATATATATATATATATATATATATATATATATATATATATATATATATATATATATATATATGTATCTGCATATATTTGTGTGTGCATATGTATCTTTGGAATGTTTATTGTGTCCACATTGTACATTCCCTATGGTAGCCAGAGTGTACTGCATGATATGTTATTGATACCATCCTGACATTATACAGGTGGGATGGATTACTGTTACGGCCTTGTGGCCATGTTGGGTCGGATCCTTGGTATGGGACTTGCAACAGTTGGTATTGTATTGCAGGGCAGATCTGTTTTACTGTGGGGGAGGGGGTGATATCAATACTTACAAGACGTATTTAGCTTGGGCCCCCACACCCCCCTTAACGGGGTCTTTGGTCATATATGTATTTGTTACATTCTCTTTTATATCTATAGATATATATATGCATATATATATATATATATATATATATATATATATATATATATATATATATATATATTTATATATATATATATATATATATATATATATATATATATAGATATAGATATACACACACACGCACACACACACACACACACACACACACACACACACACACACACACACACACACACACACACACACACACATCTGCATGTATAAATACACTTCCTGTACTGTTGAATGACTGTGAATGACTGTGCTGGATGATATATATGTGAAAACAGCAGGGTTATGCATATTTGCATGACTTAGTGGTAAATAGCTTTGGCTATGGTGTACAGGGTCTTGGGTTCGAGCCTTGTAGCGGCTGCTTATTTTGTTGCTGGACAGAACAAGGGCCTTTGGATGCAGAGTGATTAAGGCACTTTTAAGCAGTTGTAAGTGGGTTTGCGCAGAGGTAAGCACTGTTAACTTTCAGTTACAGTTTCTTATACTGATTTAGCTTCTCATTTGCTTAATCTGTGTAGGCATTGCTTACCCCCATGCAAACAGGCTTATACCCACCTACTGCTGCTTAAAAATGCTTACTCCCTCTTACCCTTGTGCTAATTTCTTTAAAAGAAATGAAAAAGGGTTGATAGGAAAGTGGTGAAAAAGGGGCACAAAGAGGGAAAAACAGTAGGGAAAGTAGCTAGGGATGTGCAGGACGGGTGTAGGGAAGGTCCATAGCTGCCCATTTCTTCTACAGCAACAGCAGTGCATATACACTGAATTTGGAGATAGATTTGGACACTGAAACCCCTGACAGAGGGGTGAAGAACACAATAATATGTTGTGAAGCCAATTAGACCAGATTACATGTCCAGTGGACACTTGTGCGAAGTGGACAGCTATGTATGGGGTGAGATTTTGTTTTTGGGAACAGATTTGCCCTTTTTTTTCAGGTGAGAGTGTGATGTTGGGGAGGGATAGTAGGTACATTTGGGGAAGTATTTTGGATAGGATAGCAGACAAGGCAGACAAGACAGCATACAGGGGTGGTATATGACACATGTGGGGGGTAAACACCTTGATGGTGAGAGGTGTTTGGAAATTGGAAGCCCATGAGCTCCCTAGAGGATACAGCGGGACTGAGATCCACATCCATGGGTAGTCACCACTGCACCTTCACAGCCCCGAAGGTGGCTGTGCTGGGTGCCGAGTAGGAGGGACAGGCCGACCCTCTAGTTGCAACACGCAGCCCTCAAGCTGGTGTAGCAGATCTCCAAAATCCCCATGGAGCTCGCTACGCACCACGCCCCGGACCTTGCGATGGGTGATAGTGTCCTGTCCATGCCCACTCCCAGTGAGGGGCAAGCCCCATCCCCTGAGGCAGTTCCACCCAAAGGTGGTACAGGACCAGCAGATGAGGAGGTCCCAGGGTGGGCCCCAGACATGAGGTGGGACAGATGGGTCCCCTGGGACCAGCCTTCCCAAATGTGCTATAGTGTTTCCATTTTACAACATATGTGGGTTAGTAATATTCAGCACATTCCAGGATTAGGTATAACAGCATGCAAAGATATTCCTATTAACCCAAAACACCAGATATGGAACAATTGCACATCAAACAGAACACATGCCTATATGGAACCACATTCACCATTACAGCGGTATGCAGGTACATTGATGGCAGCATGCCACCAGTGTGGGAGTATTTCAACATGGCACATGCATAAAAACAAATTTAAATATTTATCAAACAATAGGACATATGTCCCAACAGTAGATTTAATGGAGCACATACCAATTGAGTTGTGTATTTAGTTTATTGTTGCAGATATGGTGGGGGTGAGAGAAAGATGTCAATTAACAACTAGTATATTTCTGTAGTTCTCATTACTTTCCTAGTCAGTGCTGTGATCTGTACCTTACAGGTATTAGTAAACTACCCTATGGCCTTAGTTTGGACAGTGGTATGGTTGTAGACAACTATATACATGAACTGAGTTTTACCTGCAGTATACACCTCTTACCTGCTATACCTGTGGAGGTATTGTTTGTTAACACTACTTAACTATTCCTACACATATTCCCAGATTCCAGGTTGCTGTTATGCACATACCTGTCTATCTCTTATTGTACACACTCTGGGTATGTCTTGATCACATGCAGGTGAACCGGGACATATTTTGACTATTGCCCTCTTAAACCTTTGGTGAGTTGTACAATGACAGGTTTGTTTTTACTGATATTTTCCAAATATGTACAGGCCTGACAGTCAGTTATATGACCTGAAATGCTGCCTACATGTCAGAGATTAGCACACTGATATGCCAGGGGGACAGGGTAACAGCCGACAGATATGGGCTGATTAACTGGACATTCTGGACAATTCTGTACACCTGTGGGGTATGATTCTGCATACAGGTTACTACCACTCCCAGGATTCAAACCATGGCTATGTCTGCTAAAAATAAAACAGTGTCCATCACAGTTGGTTTCCTATATAGATATTGCTGTATATCTCTTCTCTGATTTCTGTGTATAAGTCTCCTGTGGTTTTACAATCTGACCTTGTAATTACAACACTCTTATATAGGATTTCCTACACAGTTTTATTATGTAGCACAGTGTGGGTGACAGTGATTAATAATACCTTATTATTCAGAGCAACTGGAACACCAACAATGCCATACAATACCAGAGTGAACAGTACCAGTACAGGATATCTATCTTTTATTTCTAGGCACAGTTGTCATATCTGACAGACCTGTGGGGGCAATGTTTGTTAGCACTACCTGAATGTTGCCACACATATTACCAGTCTCCACATTAGTATTATCCACATACGTCTCACTCTGTTACTGCACACACTCTGGTCACAACTTTACAACATTGGGGTGGAGATGGGACATACTTGGCTTATTACTCGCATAACATTTTGGGAGTTGCTAGAGTGACAGGTTTGTTCTTACAGATGTCTGACAATCAGTTATATTTCTTATTTGCTGTCTAAATGTCTGGGATCATCCCACTGATTTGCCAGGGGGACAGGGTGACAGGCAATGGATATGGGCCAATTAACTAGACATTCTGGACATATCTGTACAGTTGTGGGATATGATTCTGTATATAGCCTACTACCACTCCCAGGATTTGAACCATGGCTGTGTGTGCTAAATATATGACAGTTCACGTCTCAGTTGAGTGTGCTATTTGGATTATGTTGTCTATATTTTCACTATTTTTTGTCTATGTCTCTCTCAGTTGTACTATATGACCTCTTGTTATTACAACAGTCATATACAGACATTCCTACACATTTTATTTATGTAGCGCAGTGTGGGTGACAGTGCTTAATACAACAGTACTATTAAGAGATTACAACTCTACATTACCATATGATACCAGATTAAACACATGCAGTCCAGCAGCTAGATCTTTATTGTCAGGATATTATGCTTTTATTTACATACAACCTATATGAGACTCTTCCTGCCATATTCTCTCATGTATGCAGTACATGCCTTAGACAATACAGATTTTTTATAGACAATTAACTTTCTACTACCTTTAGATTTATTTCCTATGACAGTACATGCAAGAGTATTACTAACCTGCCTTGCATCAAAACTGCTGCAATCTACAGGCATGGGCTTCATGGTTCACAGCCCACTTATCTGCCACTGTGAAAGACATAAGAAGAATATTTAGTCATACCTATCCATAATATACTTGAGCTGGCAATTATTAAACAGGTAGTGGACTGATACTTACACATGGCTGGGACATCCACCGCCGTCCTATCTTCTTGGATCCACTGATCCAATAGATCCCTATTTCTGCGCTTCAGGTTGACAAAGTGATGCCTGACCTGCTCACCAGTTGGGGGTATGCCAGTGGCACTGGTGAGGTCACGGACAAGATGGTCCCAGGCTTCCGCTTTGTATTGGGAACCCTGCAGCAGTCTCTGGTCATGGTCTTTTGCAAGGAGTCCTGCCATGACTCTGGACTCCTGGATGCCCCAGTGCTGCACCCGAAAGCGAACACCCTCTCCCATACCAGTCATAGTGTCTACAGGAGGAAGCTGCAACCAGTTATGAGATGTATTCCCACCTGTTGGGTTTAAATAGGGCTAATTTCCCACAATTGCCGTGATTGGACAGCTTTGAAAATGCTAAGCTATGAGTAAACCTGCTTACCAAAGGTTGGCATTGCTTAAAGAGGTATACCAATGAGCAAACTGATTTGGCTGGCCTACACATTCGTTACACCTACTAAGCTGGGCTGTGCAATGCTTAGCATTGCCTAATTTTAAATTTGCGTACTATTTGCTGTTTGGCATTGATTTATTATTCATTACATGTTATATATGTGTTTGGTATCCATGATTCATGTGTACGTACACTGTATGGAGTCCTTGTGTTAATAGGGGATTTCAACACTTTATTACAATGACACTTCACATCTGGGCTTAATGCACTACTCCAGTTCACATATTTATGTTATGTAGTAGGTTATACAGCATAAAACTGTATATAGATTCCTTTCACATGTTCAGTTTGATTTTCCTATAGTGAGGATCTGTTTGGTGATACCTCAATCTTATGTATTGCTGTGATGGCTTAGTGGTTAACTGCGGTAACTATAGTGAATAGGGTTTTGGGTTCCAGACCTGTAAAGGCTGTTTATTTTGTTTCTGGCTAGAACAGCGGCTGTTGCATACAGAGTGATTAAGGCAGTTTTATGCAATTGTAAGCGGGTTAATGTGGGTTTGCACGAAGGTAAGCAATGCTAACCTCAGGTTAAATATGCTTACAGAGAGTTAGCTTCAATATTGCTTAACCTGTATGCGCATTGCTTACCCCATGCAAACGGGCTTAAACCCACTTATTACTCCTTAAAAATGCTTGCTTTTGCTTAATACTGCTTATTCCCGCTTACCCCAGCACTAATTTAGACAGTATTGTAAAATGTTTTTTGGGAAGGTGGTGGATTTGGAAACTCTATGGATTTATCATTCATTACACATTGTACCTTCTATTTGTATCCCTGATTCATATGTACATATACTTTATGGGGCACTTGTGATTATCTGTGGATTTTACAACATTATGACAATGACATTTCATATCTACATTTAATGCACCACTCCAGTTCACAAATATATGTTATTTAGAAGGTTATGCAACTAAAAATATTGTTCATAAAGTGATTTGACATGGAAAATGGAATGCACCAGAGTGAGACTCGAACCGGGAATGACTGCTCATAAGGCGAATGCTCTGTTCACTCCACTATTGTAGTACTGCTTCATTTGCATATATCTTGATTTTTATGCTCTTGTGCCATTTAAGCTGCAATAAACGTAGCTAAGCAATGGGCAAACACACGTACCTATGGTTAAATTTTATCTGTTTCATAAAATAGCTTGTTTATATTTTATATTTTAACTATTGCTCTTATAAACTTGGGGGGATATTACTGGGGGTACGTGGACACCTATGGGTTGTCTCGTTCATTCTTATTGCTAACTTGCTATTCTTGCTTGCAGGGGCATGTATATTCTAAGAGCTATGCTCTCAGACACGCTCCATGTCTGTTTAGGTGCTCAGGCAGTGTGCCTTCATTAATATGCCTGGCGCACTGCCATTCTGCTCCTAAATGGCCGCTTCTATGCAGGTCTAAGCTAGTCCTGCACAGAAGTATAGTGAATCCGTGGTGTTATTTTTTTCCAATTCCTTAAATTTTTGTACATTCATACCCTATATCATCTGGTGCTGCAGCCTAATCTATATTTACTTGTCCTAGTACTTTATCTAGCTCATTTAAAGAAATCTCTTTTTCCCACTCTTTATTCTCTTTTTCTGTTCACTTTTTTTGATGTTCATGATTTTTTCACTACCTTTATGTTTCTTTAAACATTTCTTGCACATATCTTACTACATTATTCATAATCTTTTCGTGAGTGCTTTCTGTTTCTTCTTTTACATTTTTTTTATTTCTCTCATTATACTACCGTCCTTCTTTACTAATCTGTTTAAGAAACTCGATAATTCTTCTCTTTTTCTTGTAAAAAATATCTTTGCTTATATAACAATTGTGACAAGCCGAAATTCTGCCATCCCAGTTAGCTGGAATTTTGCAAATAATTCTATGTCATTTACCACTATAAATATGATTTTCATAGAAATGTAACAGAAAGAAATACTGCCAGCCTGCTATCTGGAATTTTGTAAATAATTATATGTCATTTGTGAATATTGATATGATTTATATAGAACTGTATGTTATGCACTGAGCTCCAAGATTGTAACCACAGCATACCCTGCTGGAATATAAAAGATTAACTTACAAAACTTCAAGAAAATAAGTTGACATTAAGTGCTTTATGATGTGCTATAAAAGTTAGTTTCAATGCAGCAAGGAGACAGGATGCCTAGAGCTAGAAGTTTTTTCTATTGTCTTGGAGAGAAGTAGTTACTAGGTTTACAATGTAAAAAGTGTTTTATTGCTTTATGACTTCCTAGCAGCTGCACATCTGAGAGATATGTATTTTTAACACAGAGATGTTAAGTTTCTGTTTAGCCTGAGAACTGAAGTCAGGTGACAAAGAGTGATGTCATCCAAGCTAACCCAGCAGTAATATTTGATATTGATTTACAAACTCTCTGAGAGAGAGAGTGGGCATTTTGTATTTTGTCTTGGACCTAGCAAGAACATCTACTCGTCTTCACATCTACACTTGCTTGTAGGTAAGATTCAGGGCATAGTATATCTCTTAGCTATAGATAGGAATATAGTAAAGATTAGTTTAGATGTTTTCTGTATTTATTTGAGACTGTCATGCAATGTTGTTTTAAAATATTTCCTGTGATTTTGAACTCTTAAGTAACTGTATTTGATTTCTGAGTATTGTCTTGTTCTTTTATTATTTATTATTAAATATATTTAAGCCTATCTTTGTGGCTGATATTTGTGAGATATATTTAAGCTCCTAGAGTACTTGCATATGGATTTGGTGACACTGTACAGGCCTCCCCTAAATAGCCTTGCAGATCATGGTCAACAATACCATTTGGATAATAGTAACATTACACAGTAGGATTGGACACTCATTGTAAGGGCCATATATAGCTGACAAAGTGCTGGCTGGTGGCAGTGATAACTGCCTTATAGTATGGGCAGAAGGGGGCATAGTTAATAAACCTGTGCCAGCCTTTCCCAGGTGTGTGTGTGTTTGTATATAAATCAAATCTCAAAGTTTGTGTGTGTGTGTGTGTGTGTGTGTGTGTGTGTGTGTGTGTGTGTGTGTGTGTGTGTGTGTGTGTGTGTGTGTGTGTCAGCTACTTGGGCAGGGACAAGAAACACTGGTTAGACAGAGAGGATGCTGGAGGTTTTGGCTTGGCTAAGATCTGAACCCTATAGCTGTGCCAGTGAGGAGTCTTATTGGGGATGTGGAGAATGAGGGAGAAACCAGCCCCAGATTGACAGTGATCTCTTTGTGCTCTTAAGGTAAATTGCACTTTACTGTATGTGTACTTGTCATCCTCCCAATGTGCAAATCCCCTAGCTGTTACCAGTGGTGAGGACTGAGGCTCCTTGATTACTTGGTCAGTGCAGGAGCGTCACAACAATTCTTGTATCTTTTCTTGATTTCTTCAAAGTTCTTTCTATCATTATTTTCTAAATCTTCCAATACATTGTTATATGTTCTTTAATATTTTTTTCTACTTTTATCACATCATATTGCAGTGTAAAAAACATGTTTTTTTCTTCCTTATACATCTTTCACCATTCAGACAAATGTTTATAAAATGCCGTCATAGTAATATGATATTTCCGTAACTGTATTATCTCTTTCCTTCTTCATTCCATGCTTTCTCATTTATACTTTTTATTCCTTTGCCTATTTTTATATATTTCCTTTTTCTTTTATCTCTAGACATATTGCAAGATGATCAGAAAATCCTGTTTCAACTACCTCCTCTTCTCATATAACTACACCTTCTGATACCATAAGATAATCTGTTTCAATTCTATATGTACACCTTTTGTAAGTCCATGAATTTTTGTCTCAAAGTTTTAACTTACTAGATCTTTATAACTTCTAATGTTTTTCTTATCAGTTCATTTCTTTTTACACTTGCCTCTTAAATCAATTAAAGTCTCCTGCTATTATAATATTCATATGTATCACTACATAGTCTAAAATCTGATGAAATAAACTTTCCCTTTCTTTACAATTAGTATAAGCCTATAATGTTATAGTTCTATAATTCTATATACTTTTTCTTTCTGTTTTAATTCTACAATTATTAACCTTCTAATTTTTGCTAAAGGTATATCTTATATCTAATATCTTTACTGTATTTCTACAGAACATGGCTATTCCTTAAAATGTGAAAAAAACACCACCTTAACATCTCTCATTTCGCAAATATTAGAGTATCTTTCCTCCCCATAGTTTCTCTGTTTGTAATTGTTCATTTGTTAAGAAAATCTTGTGTCTTCTTATATAATTACATCTACATCACATGTATTACAAAACTCCAAAATTTATATTCTTCTTGCTAAATTCTTAATGCTATTTACTTTAGAGAAAGCAGTCTAAAATTTTCAGTTTCTCCTTTCTTTAGATTCATGGTTTCATACGTTTATAGCTAATTACTAGGCTGGCTTTCTTAACAGGCCATTCTATGCCTAGCCAATTTCCTTCCCAAAGGTGAGAATCAAACACAGTACCTTGTATCTGTGATTTAATCATCTTAACCACTATACTAACCCCCAATCATTGGCTATATATATTAATTTTCATCCATTGCCTTTCTTTTTTCTTTTGTACTTATCCCTATAAATTTTCTATTTCTGTCTTTTACCCTTTCCAATAGAAATCTTTTTTCTTTTACTACCTTCCAATTTATATCTTCTTCATCACTTATTTCAGAACATTCTTCTATGTCCTCTTTATTGTTTTTCTCATCTAATTTTCCTTCTTTTTCTACTACTTCTAAAATTTCTTCTCTTCATTCCTTTTCTTTGCCCTTCTTTCTCCTTACTCTTATTTTTATTTTTGCAGTCCATCCATAAGTACTCAATTTTTTTACATTTATAACATTTCAAATCACACTTTTGCATCATGTCCTGTTTCCCCACAAATATAACATTTTCTTTTATCACAGTTACTTATCAGATGCCTTTCTTTTCTACAAAAATGAAACCTGTTTTGAGATGTCCCCAGCATTTTACAACGCTCCTATTCCCCTCCACATTTATCTTGCTTGGCATATGTATTTTTTTTCTCTTTCTGTTTTTAACAAAATATTACAATGCCATCCACCAGTCCATAAAACCATTATGTTGTAAACTTTTGCAATGTCCAGTACTTTGTAGCATAAAATTTTCAAATGTCCTTTCAAAGTCTCTCTTTCCACCTCTATTTGAAATTGTACGTGGATTTTCTGTTTTGTTTCCCTGTTAAATGTTTTTATCACATAAAGATGCCATGGATTATAGTATTTTCTTTTTCATATTCTTCAAGAAAATTTTCCATTGACAATACAGTCTCAAATATAATGTCACAAAATGTATCTTTGTAGAAATTATCTTAACTCATGCTTTTACACACAGAGGAGCTATTAAATTGTCCCACACTTTATACCTATCCATTTGCTTGTCTTCTTTGCTTTGAATCCTTACCATGTACTTTTATTTTTATTTTCTTCTGCATTTTTCTACTACTCCCATTTTGCCTTCTTTTACTTTCTCTGAATGTGTTTTCTTTTCCATTTCACCACTATTCTTCAGAATTGTCTCTGCAGCCTCTGTTTGTATTTTCTCCATTATGTCCCCCCAGAAAGCATCTCTTTCATCTTCTAGCTCACTCTGCATCACATTTCTTTAAGTAAATCATCCCACAACCCTCCCAACTAGAAAGCTGTAATTATACATCCATCATTTGCCAATTCATCTCCATCAAACAGATTTCTTTGAAACATCTCCTCAAAATCCTGCATAGTTTCTTTGGTCTCGATATTTGCTTTCTCCTCCACTTCTTTCTCCACTCAATTACCTCCATATCTCTCCATCTGTCTCCCCATTTCTCTGGCCACTTCTGTGCCTTGAATGGAAACAGGAAGTGTTCCTGCAAAATGGGTCCTACTCACAACAATGATGAGAAGGGGAAGTTCCCTGCAGCCCTGTTCAGCTCAGCTTTCTCTTAGTAGTATAAATACAATAATTGGACTAACCAAATGAACAAAGACTATATTAAAACATAAATAAAATACATTTTAATGCAAAATATGTTACTCTGTTAACCTTTTAAGTGATTTAGACTGGTCTGCTGTTATTTGTCACCTGTTTTGCAGAACATCTCTTATTTTTGTCTCATATTTATGCCCTGTTCTTAAGCAAGTCACTAGGCCAGACTGGACAACTAAAATTTGGGCAAAGCTCCAATATAGATATCTAAAACTGGAAACATAGTAACTAATGGCACCACAGTGTGCAGCATAAGTAAAGGGGAGTGGAGTGTTATTTTGATAGGAGCATCACCATATGAGCCATGTTTTTTGGATGTGATCCTAGGCTTCCTTGTTCTGGTGAATGTTGACTGTGTTTTTATTATTTTGCTGTGAATAAATTGAATACCTTGACTTCTGTGTGTTTTATTTTAATATTGTAACTGAATACATTTTTCATTTAGCTTGTGTTTTGCAGGTACCTAGGTATGGAATGCAGTGTGTTTGGGATACATTTTGTTTAGCATTTTTAGATGAGCAGTGCTTACAGTTGTAGCTATTAGTTGTCCTGTAGTGCATGGTTTGATTCTCTCAACCTTCATTTGTCCTCTGAGTGACTTCACCAAGTTATTTCACTAGATAGTTCACTAGATAGTCTTTTTGGGGGACACTTAAATTCAGTGGCTAGAGTGTGAATCAGCTGAGTATATGTCAGCATGCTGGATGATGGTAAGCATTTTGGAACTGTGTAGATTAGAAAAAAGTTTACTGTTTCTAATACTGAGTCTGTTTTTATACTGTCTTAGTGTGAGAGTGTTTGTTAATAGCTCTTAAAAATTTTTCTTAGTGTTTTTTCAAAAAAAAAAAAATGAAAAAAACTGAAATGAAGTAATTCTCTAATATTTGAGAATAAAATATAAAAAAATAGATTTGAACACTGTTTATGTTCACTGGGGAGATACAGGCAGGAGATGGACAGGTGATGATTACTGAGGCCTGGTGGGAATGGCCTACTAGGGACCCATTTGTCCACAATGTGTGTCTTGTGACTGATGGGGTTATATGCTCTGAATATATCTGCATGAATAGCCTGTTATTATAACCTGACTTGTACTGAGTGATGTTTAAGTAGTTAAGATTGACACATATGAGAAGCATATATAGGAAGACCAAATGAAGGATAAATACATAGCAAATGCAAGGCAAAAAATAAAAAAACCCCAAAGTGTAATGCAGTTGTTTTCTGTTTTTTATATGATTTGCATATTTCTTCTTTCTGAAACAAAAAGGATTTGTCATTATTTCTTAATGTAATTACTGCATTTACTTTATATTAATTAATTAAAGTAGTTAATAGATTGTGATTTAATTATGTAATTAATATGACTTAGACATGTGATTTATTCTATTTTGCAGTTTCACTCAACAACTCCATCAACTGCAGGGGGCTACATTTACCACAACATACATCAGTCATGATCTCTGATGATCATGTCTGTCTGTCTGCATTACATGGATGATTTATTGCTGCATATTCTGTATACTCTGTCTTCTAAAAGCTGCTCAAGAAAGAAACACACACAGTTAATATCCCATCAAACTGCCACCAAATATGTGATGTCCAGTTAATATCCCATTGAACTGCTGGATATGTATGTCCTTACCTTATTGAGTCAGTTTGTAAGGAACTCTTGACCTCCCTATACTGACCTAAGTGAGAATCATTGATAAAGAGAAGTAGCATTTCATAATTTCCCCTAAGAGCACAACAGAAACACAATAATAACTTCTGACCCATGCACTGTCCACCTCCACCCCTAACTCTTGTTATTATTACACACTCCCAATGTTACTCCCCTGTAATTTCCCCTAATACAAAGCTGACACATCCAAACACTTCTGGGAAAGCCTGACACAGATTTCTAGCTGTCTCTTCCCCAAAATAACACGGTAATGGGCTGCCAAAAATCAGAGCATCTACATACCCTTTTAAAGGGATGTCCAATTATTACAATTTGGTATCAAAACAAATGGCATCAAATGACCTAAAGCAGCCAGGCTGTTGGAGTGGCCCATGAATTATCAATGCAGGCATAAGCACTCTCAAATCACTAAAGAATAGACTGACTGTCTACCCACAATGTAAGATAATAAAAATATTTAATAATGAGCAAAATGATGAAAAATATAAAACAGTAATTTCAATAAACAAACAGAATTCAATCACAAAGAAAATTAAATTAATACTGAAGGATAGAAGTCCAACATTTAGAACAACTCTGGTGACTATATAGCTACAATTTCCTCTCTAACTGAAGAACACTGTCCTTGATCTAAACTAAATATTACAACAGAGCAAAGGCTAGCTTACAGTTCTTGCTGAATCCTTTGGGTATCCATGGCTCAATACAAATGTGATCTATGAACACATCTCAACTCAATTGAGCTCAACAACAACTGAACTCAACTGTCTTCAGCAGGCTCTTTTATAAACTAGGTTAACTGTCTCAACTGTTCCAGTTCTTATTTTCATTTCATTCTTTGAAAATCAACAAACAGCTGTTTATTAAAGTTCCATTCTGTCTTTCAGTGTCTGTCAGTAAACACATTGCATCTAAACACATTCAAATGACATCATCTGTAGATCAGCTGACTCTGAGATAGTCTGCATTTAGAATCTCCTGCACAAACATGTGCAGTTAGACATGTAACAGAACAATGTTCAACTTTTTTTAAACATCCTGTTCACAGAAAAGTATTAACCATCATATAAGAACTTACTTGCACTATCACAGCTAGTCATACTGGCTTATAACACACAGGTTAATCTAAAACTGTCTACAAACCATCAGCTAGACATGTTAGCTCAGATGACATTGTCTAATGTCTTCACATCCCCCCCATGAGTCAAGCATGATTTTCAAGTGACCCTCGCAAATCAATGCTTGGGAAAAATGGATGTTTCTGAGAATATATCAACCTACTCTTCTCCTGAACAATCTAACTGCATTGGCATTATTAACCCCACTGTGGTGGTGTGTTATCATGTCATATGCTTGCAACTGTAAACTCCACCTCAGTAACTTGGCATTCTTCTTGCTGACTCTATTTAGCAATGTTAAAGGGTTATGATCTGTGAATACAGTGTATTTCCTTCCATAAAGATAGGGTTGAAACATCTGCAATGCCCATACAATGGCTAGACATTCTTTCTCCACAGCTGCATAACATCCTTCCCTATGTTGAAGTCAAAGGCTAAGATATAGCACTGGGTGCTATTTCTCCTTCTGAGGAAATTTAGGTAAGTACAGCCACCACCCCATAATTTGAAGCATCTACTTGCACAACAAACTCTTTGCTATAATCTGGTTTGGCTAACATGGGGGTCCTCTCAAAATCTCTTTAAGTTTTTGGAATGCCTGCTCACAATCTGTGGTTCATACTACCTTATCGGTTTATTTTTCATAGTTAGATTAGTAGGGGGTGTGGCTATTGTACTATAATTGGGCTCAAATTTTCTATAATACCCTGCTGTCCCTAGAAATGCTCTCACTTGCTTTATAGTAACAGGAACTGTCCATGCTTGAAGAGCTTCCACTTTGACAGGTTCTAGCCTAATCTTACCACTCCCCACTCTGTGTCCTAAGTAAGTAACCTCTGCCATACCCACCTAACACTTAATAAATTTAATGGTTAACCTTGAGCTTTTAAACTGGTCTGCAAATGCCCGCAGCATACTCTTTAATGTAGAGTTTAACCTCTCCACAAAACTATTAGTCTGGGGATAGTAAGAGATGATCTTTACGTGTTTCACACCAATATGCTTCTGCAGACAATTTAGCAGGTCTGACATGAGGTTGGCACCTCAGTCAGTCAGTATCTCCCTCGGAAATCCTACCCTGCAGAAGATTTCTAGTAAAGCATTTGCCACCTTATCTGCCTCAATAGATGACAGAGCTACCACTTCAGGGTAGCTGGTAGCATGATCCACTACCACCTAGATATATTTCTTCCCTGTAGAACCTGGAGTAGTCAAGGATCCCACAATATCCATGGCAACCCCCTGAAAAGACTCTTCAATAACAGGCAAAGGCATTAACAGAGTTTTAATCTTGTCCCCTGGCTTGCCAAATGTTTGGTACTGTTCATAAATCCTACAATATCCTACCACATCCTTTGCAATCCCAGGGCAATAAAAATTCTGCATAATATGTCTCTTTGTACATTTTATACCCATATGACATGAAAAAAGGGATGTCATGTGCTATGGCTGAAAGTGGCAGATGGTAAACACTAGACACTACCAACTACTGTATTACCTCACCTTCTAGCCCACTTTCAGAACTACACTCTCTATACAACAAACCTTTGTTCCAGTATACAGACTCCCCTCTTCCTTGAGCCTCAGGTGCCTCCTCAGCCACCTCCTTCAAGCTTTGTAATGTAGGGTCCATAAGTTGAACCTGTCTCAATTCTGCCTTTGTGACCCTCCCCAACTCCCCTTCCACAGAAAGCCTAGTAACTTCCAACAGCTGTGCCTCACTGTCAATCTGGGTACTACCAGTCAGCTCTGTCCTTGCAGTCACTGTGTCCAAGGGAACATCAGTTTCTACCAGCAGCCGTGGCTCACTTTCAGACTTACTGCTACAGGTTAGGCCCATCTCTGAAACAACCACCACACCAGTCCCAGTTTCAGGTATGAGATCTGTCTGGGTCTCCCCACAGGCTACCAGACCTACATGTCTGTCTCCAAGCCTGACTGTGTGTCACTGCATGCATACAAGGTACTGCATCCTCAAAGTCATTCCCTGTCAAGACATCTGCAGGAATATCCTGAAACACAAATACGTGCTTGCTTCCTCTTCAACCCTCCCAGTCAAGAAGAACCTAGCCAAAGGTATTTGGAATCTGTTGCCTCCCAAAGCTGTGACTGGAGTGGACTGTCCAAGCAAGTACTGATCTTCTCTAACCACTGCAGGCCTCACAATGGTTATATCAGAAGCTGTGTATCTCTTAGCAGTAACCTGTTTAACATCTACTAAGACAGGATATACATTTTGTTAATAGTTTGGCACCCCTGTTGTTTTCAAACAACTTACCACTGGCAGTTTGTCATCCCCATCTTGCTGGCTCCCTCACCTTTTGTTTTTCACCTTGCCTTGATGGACATTTGGCTGCTATGTGGCCCCTCTCATTAAATTTGAAACATCTAATCCCTAACTGTGTACTTGGACTAGTGGTTTCCCCTGTTACTGGTATACTCTGTTGGAGTGGTTTAGACTTTCTTGTATGTGTTCCTTATGCCCATGTGCAGCATCAGGTATCCCTTTATTATGCATTGGTGCTTTGCTTTCTAAGTAGAGATCTTTTTCCCCAACTCCTCCACAGAGTTACGCTCTTGATCTGCTAACCAGATTCTCATGTCATCAGGCAAAGTACTGAGGGCCTGTTCCCTCATCAAAAGTTCTGCCAGTCCCTTAAAAGTGGTGACCTGACACCCACTCACCAATCTGTGAAAGTAACTACTTAAATCAGCAATATAATCATGCACACTTTCATCTGCCTTGTATCTATGCTCACAAAACATTTTCATATAAGCTTCAGCATATAAGCTTCAGATGTAAGTTTAAAACAATCAAGAATATTGTTTACATTATGATAAAGTAAACAACTATCTACATCAGACAGTTTGACATGGTCTGAACAGCTTCGCCATGGAGTAAAGGAGTCAGGAGCTGAACCTAGAGCTCAGGCTTATAGCTGGGAGCCATTATTAACTCCCCAAGTGATGTAGACATCCTACAGAAAGGCCTCACTGAGACTAATGACTGTTGTCGAAACCATGGCCTTAAGCTTAATGCCATAAAATGTGTCATCATCCCCTTTGGGAAAAACTCAATTCCCACTAGTTACCACATTGATGGGAGCCCACTGGACACTGAAGGTGTTATAAGAGACCTGGGGATACAGGTTGACAGCAGCCTGCCCTTCGACCACCACATTGTTACTGCGGTCAGAAAGTCCTTCTATGTGGCACATCTCATTATCAAGGGTTTTGGATCCAGGAAGAAAGAGGTCATCATCTCTCTCTACTCTTCCCTCATTAGGCCAATCATCAAGTATAATACCCCATTTGGTATGTACCTCACTAGACACATGCAATAGCTGGAAAGGCCACAGAAATACCTCACAAAGAGGATCCTAGGCCTTAAACACATGTCCTACATGGACAAACTCAAAAAACTCCAGCTATTCTCTCTCTCATATTGTCTACTAAGAGGCAATCTCTGCTTGACTTACAAAGCCATGCCTGACCCAGCTCTGTTAGAATTGCTACACCTGAAGAAATCCAAATCCCTCTGCAACACATGCTCTAGAGACCTCAACCTCATTACCACAGTGAACAGAACATTCTGGAGGGACAGGTTCATAACCCAGAGACTGCCCATGCTCTGGAATAGACTTCTCATGCATGTCAAGCAGAGCACCTCACTGGCCCTCTTCAAGAGAAACCTTGATGAGTGGATGGGAAATAGAAAGTTCACCCCAGGGATCATTGCAGTGGCTGTATTTAATAGAGGCGCTGGGAACTAACGTCAGGCAGGACAATGCCAGAGCACATCTATGGGCTAGGCTTATAAAGGCTCCAGGGCTATTAGCCTAGTATACACATATGAACCTATGAACCTATGAATCTTTAAACCTACAGTTCTTGGTGAATCCTTTGGGTATCCACTGCTTAGTAGAACTGTGATCTGGGAACACAACTCAACTCAACTCAACTGAACTCAACAACTGAACTCAACTGTCTTCAGCAGTCTCTTTTATAAACTAGGTCAACTGTCTCAACAGTTCCAGTTCTTATTTTCATTTTCTTCTTTGAAAATCAAGAAACAGTTGTTTATTAAAGTTCCATTCTGTTTTTCAGTCCCTGAGGGTAAACACAGAGCATCTGAACACATTCCCATGACATCATCTGTAGATCAGCTGACTCTGGGGCAGTCTTTAGTTAGAATCTCCTGCACAAACATGCACAGTTAGACATATAACAGAATACTGTTCAGCTTTTTTTAAATATCCTGTACAAAGTATTAATCAATGTGTAGGACATTATTTACAATATCATAGCTAGTCATACTGGCATGTAATACACAGGTTAATCTAAAACTGTCTACAAAACTTCAGCCAGACATGCTAGCACAGATGCCAGTGTCTAATTTCTTCACATTTTTCAGGTCATGCAGTCTGCATTATCTGGAGTGATGATCAGAATCATCCAATCTCCAGCATTCACTATGTAATTATTGCTGCATCTTACTGTGATACGGTCTTCTCTAAAAAAAAAAAATTTCAGCATTTAGTTAAAATGGTTAATTTGGCAGTTAGCACAGATTACTAAAGCTCAAACTTGTGAATGTGCTGCTTCCTGTGGCATGGGTGCAGGCTTTGAATCTGTCCATTTTTGTTTACCTATTGTGTGACATTGAGCAATTCACTTAACCCGATAGTGCTTTGGAGCAATTGAAAATTTGGGTTAGGTTCCTTAATGATATCCAGGACTGCATGCTTAGTAACTATGAATCTTTTGTCATTTGCCAGCCATTCCCCACTGCATAGCTGATCTAGTTCCAGAAATGCTCTGGTAAAATCACCAGCTCACCCAATGTTTTAATGTAATATAGGCAATTTATTCTTCAAGGGCAGCAACAGGTACTGCACTGCAGATGAAGCACTGAAATGCAAAGTTGTTTGGCTACAGCAACTTCTGCATTAGTAACAATTCTCTTTAATGTGGAATTATTCAGATGACTTTTACTTCTGCAAGGAATGTGCATATTGGCTGATATTGGTAGGTTATAATTACAGCAGCTTGAGACATTTTTTGGTTGAAATGTGAAACGGGTACTTCTGTCATTATTGGTTCGTATATTATGTTTCACTACTTACTGAAAAAGTGTTTGAAACTACACATTTAAAATACACGCTAACAAATGTTGCTGTACTAAACAAGGAATATAACTTAATACAATCAAGAAGCTGAATCCAAGAACACATGCACTTACGCATAGTCCTAAAATGTATGCAGGGTGCCCATCATTTGAAAACAGCCTTGGGCAGAAGGTATACTTCTTCTGTTTAGATGCAATTTCAATGAATGTGAGATCCAATTCATTTCTAATGAATATGAGGTTTCATGAGCAGAGAAGCTTACTGTTGGTCATGTTAAGTCTGTTTCCAATACAAGACTATTAATTTAGCAAGTGGTCATCATGTTTGTGCTATAAAATTTGAAACAAAAGTTTTTAAATTAAATTCAAATATTTGTAATCATTGTAAAAAGTAAAAAAAGAAAATAGTATGCACATTGCCAAGTTTGAACAGTGTTTATGGTTACTAGGGAGAAGTATTGGGACACTGGAATGGCTGCGGGGGGTGTGGGCTGGTCCATCACTCTGCCTAGGGCACAATTTGACCATGATCAGGCTCTGCCTGTGTATCACCACATGCCTACTCATTTTGTGTAATGCTGTGTGCAGTTTGTTTGTTAATCCCCCCCTGTATTCTATTACACATTCTTTATATAAACATTTTTAAAAGCCATTTCATTTTTAAGTAGGAATTTTTATGGCTTAAGTACTGCAGAAAGTCTTGCATTTTAGATCCTTCACTTACCCTCCTCGTTCCTTCATTTATACTCCTCTTTATCACTTTGCATAGCTTATTTGAAATATGTTGTAAGAAATATTGCCAACATTTCATATATTCTTCCATTATTTTCTTTTGTCTTCTATTTTTTTCATTTTGGACATGTCTTTAATCTCATTTTTTACCTTTTCTCCTTCCCCATCCCCTTCATATTTTACCTTATCTATGTTGAAACTATACAATTTTGTTTACTTTTTACTTTATAAATATAATTAGCTGCTAAAATTTTAATTGCAAAACAAGATGGATCATTTCTAATCATCCATCTTCATTTACTCTGTATAACAAATGATCTTTTTTATGGTTCTTAACCTATTACCTGGAAAAAAAGAGATCTCCATATATTTTTAACATCTTTATTGAGTGGTGGTGCTGCGGTAGCGTTGTCGCCTCATAGCAAGACGTTGTCCCGTTCGATTCTCAGCTAGACCGTCTTCTGTGTGGAGGCATACATGAATGAGGGGTGTCTTCGTTGAAGGTTGTGCATCAGAGCTGGTAACCCGGTATGGAAAAAATCCACTACCAATCATTAGCGGACCGGAGTTCCGCTGTGGCGACCCCTAACCGGGAAAAGCCGAAAGACACAAACAATTGAGCATGTCATTTAAAAAATAACAGTGGTACAAATACAGTAATATAAATGAAAACAAAGCATTTCATTTGTTATTTTCATCCAGTATATATTTTAACAATTTTCATTCACTCCAGTGCTATATAAATTGCTAAAATCTGGCCTTGCCTTACACCTCACCCCTCCCACTGAACACTATTCTGCATGTATTGCGTCCACAAATTCCAATTACTTCTATTTAGAGAATGGGTGATCTGTAGATCACTTCCTGATTGGAAAATGAATGATCTCCAGTAGGGTATTAATATACAAGTAATGGTCACTGAAAAACAAGTCTGCCACTTCACGGCAGCATCTCAAGCAGCCATGGAGCTCTGACAGAAAAAAAAAAAAAACTAATGGCCAACATTATTTCATGCTTGCTGAGCAGTGCTTCTGCAGTTTATTGAATGTAAAATTTAAAAAAAGAAAAGAAAATTAAAACAAAAAGTGTGTGTATGTATTTGTCTGTTTGTGTGTAAGTATATGCGTGCATGTGAGTGAAAACAAGATCGAATGAGCCATTATTTTACACTCGCTAAGCAGCACTTTTGCTGTTTAGCAAATGTAAAAAATAATAAACAGGGAAAAAGTGTATGTGTATGAATGTGTTTATGTTTGACTATGTGTGAGTGAATGCATGCATGAAAGCCGAAGATGTGTGTGTGTGTATATGTATATGTATGTGTATGTGCGTGTGTGTGTGTGTGTGTGTGTGTGTGTGTGTGTGTGTGTGTGTGTGTGTGTGTGTGGTGGTGGTGGTGTTTGGGGGGTATACCGAGGTAGCATTGTCAGACTTATCCTGTCCTGAGGACCAGCATTTACACCAAATATATCTTTATAATCACAAAAAATAAGAACGCCACAAAGGAAAACAAGGTTATTTAAAGCTGTCGATTCTTCTCTTCATGGTGGTTTAGTAGCTAATAAGCCTATGCTGTCTACCATATATAAGAATTTTCAGTATTCCTCTCACCCAGTTCTTTCAGATTTTAATGTATTCATAACGTGCAGTTTACCCCCATAAAATAACTCCACTGCTCTAACTACATTCACACATCTACACCAATTACAGGGAACGATCGTTTATGATTCCTCGAGCAAAAAACATTTTCTACTACTGTTTCTTCTGGCGTGAGCAGATAGTGCATCAGATAAAGTGAAATGAGAGAAATCAATCCCACAAACATTTACTCAGTACTTTAAAATGTAAACCTCCCTCAGGAAGTAGCATAATACAAAGCAGCAGCTTCTACTAATTAGATTTTTTTTTTTACATACAAGATTTCAAGAAATGGGAAACCTTTATGGATTTATGTTAGAATTAATTGTCTAAATGAAAAGAATGTCTGAAACTCAAATTTATGTCATCATTTAGAGAAATCAGTCTCTAATAAATGGCAGGTGGCCACGGTGGTGCAGCAGTTAGCATTGTCCCTCACAGCAAGAGGTTCTCCAGTTTGATCCTCAGCTGGGGTGCCTTCTGTGCAGAGTCTACATGTCCTCCCTGTGGTCATGTGGGTTTCCTCCGGGTGCTCCGGTTTCTACCCACATCCCAAAGACATGCTGTAGGTGGATTGGATACTCTAAATTGGCCCTAGGTGTGAGTGTGTATGTATGTGTGCCTTCTGAGGAAGGTTGGGCGCGAGGCTGGCAACTCGACGCCATAAAACTCCACTGCCAATCATGAGCAGACAGGTGATCCACTGTGGCGACCCCTAACTGGGAAAAAGCCAAAAAAAGAAGAATCTCTAATAAATGGCAACAAACCAAACATTTTAGGAGAAAAGAACCAAAAAAAAAATAAAGTAAATACCTGGACATTTTTTAAAGTGTTACATTTTGGATGTAAAATGCTTCCTCCAACACCATTAACATATACTACATCAAGTTTGAATCATTACACACAATGTTTGGTTACAATAAAGGCTGTCTTCCAAAATAAGTGTTCATTTCAGCAATAATCACTTCCGAAATACCAAAGTCAGAATTCTTTATTAACTAAACATAAACAAGTGTAAAAAGAACTGGATTTAGCGCTTTCATCTCCACACCGGAGACCTCCTCAGAATCAATTAACTGCACTTTTGCCATTCCTTTTATACAAAATTGGTAGAAACAATTAAAACCAATTAACATAATTATTGAACATCAATTGAGTCAAATAAATTGAGTCAAATCAATTCATTGGCTGGCCATAATAATAAAAATCTCTTGGCAACCTTAGCGAGGATTTATTTTACATCAAAAACATATCTAAAAAATACAGCACTTAAAAAAATGAGTAAACCACAACAATTTTATAAAAAGTCCTTTCCCTAAGTGCAATAATGCCCTCCAAGGTGTGCGTTAATGTGCAATTAATGCCCTTCTAGGGGTGTAGAGGCCGTCCGCCACATTAACACACATTCCAAAGGGCATTATTGCTTGTGTAATTTGCAGCTTCCCTTTGCTAAAGATCCCATATCCAGTTCTTTACAAGCGCCCATATCCCAGGCACTAGGACTCCACTATAGCCAGGGACTCAAACATCTTGTATGTCACATGGGGTGCAGCTCATACTCAAACTGTTTGAAAACATTATTCAAGTTCATGCAGGGTAAGTGAGGCAGCCACGGGAGGGAGTGAAAGGAGGTGGGAATGCTAGCTTGTGGTTTCATGCTATGATCAGCAGGGGAGATTAAGGGTTAGAAAATGATAGGGGAGTTTTAAGATTAAGGAACAGCAAGGAGTTTTAGGGTTAGCGAACAGGAGGGAAGTTTAGGGTTAAGATGCAATCAGGGAATTTAAGTTTAGGAAGGTTGAGTAGAGATTTAGGTTTAGGTAGTAATGGTAGTAACTGGGAACTTTAGGGTTAAGGATGGGAGTCATGTTTTAGGGCAAGAGAGTGAGGACTCTACTTAGGGTTAGGAAATGTGTGGGAGTTTTAGTATTAGAGTTAGCATTTATGGTAAATGAATGTGCTATTTAATAGGCTTTGGTGGTAGAAGGCCTAAATAAGTAAAACAGGGCAAGTGAGAGTTAGGGTCTCTTGCAGATTAGAGCAACTTTCAGTGAGAGAGTGAGTTGTGAGCTAATAGCTTTCAAACACTTGTACTAGACCATGTTTACATTGTCTCTGGTATCCTACATGCAATAGTTATGTCTCTACCAATTCCTAGCAATACTCTTACATATTCATTTTCTTTTTATATGACATTGAGTACAGACTGCAATTTGCAACATATGTGATATTTCTTAGTATTCTCTCCCAGTTTATTTTATTCACATTTCCCTTACCAAAGAGTAACACCAGTGCTTCAATGTCCTTTGTACAAAAATTAATTTTTTTCACTTGTAGCTCTTACTTTGTATCTTCCTTTATCACTTGTTAGATTGCATCTTTAGTTATATTTACATTATCTTTGCATATGTAATGAAGCACATTGCTTTATCTTTTCCCCTTACTTATAATCACATAGTTTATTTTTCATTTACCTCTTTACCACTCTCTGTATGCATAATAGAAGGCAGCTATGTTTTATTCCTCATGCTATTTTATAGCATCTTTTGTATATCCCTTCATTTCTCACACACAAATGTCAAGATTTGTCAAATACTACCTTGTAGAATCTGATAAAATATACTCCTCTCATAATCTTCTGGTACACTGGGATAAGTGTCAGCAATCACTGCTATTCATTAAATATGGAATCAGGTATTCCATCTACGATTTGAGCAGAACTAGGCACAGTAACTTTGGACTGCTTCAAACTTCCTTTACCCATATTCATGTCTTTTGAATCAGCATGTAAATCTACACATCTCATCCAACCAAAGAAAATGTTCCTGCTTTTGTTGAAAGTTAGTTGTCAGCTTTCCCATATAAATAATGTACTGCAAAATGCACTCTCTGCAGAACAGTTCATGGGAATTTCCCCAGTGACCTAGCCAGATTTCCCATAGTCTACATAAATACTTTCTTGGGTTTCCCCTGAATATAGACCATAGGTCTAGTGGGAGCAAGCTGCCAAAAAAAAGACACAAATAAAGAAAGTAGTAATGAAATAAGTCACAATTTAATATTTAATCTTCACACAGGAAGTATCTGTAACACCACAACAATTTCACAATTTGTTTCATACTTTGCTGTTAACAACTGCAAATGTTTTGAGCCTAGACTTTTTTATAGCCTAGTGGTCATAAATGTTAAACAGTTCAGTATGTCATATTTCAAAAGAAATCTTATGATATTTGTATGTCTTTCCAGGCCAGAGTCAATAAGCATTCAGTATTTATGGTACGTCTAAGCGAAGATGTTCTTAAGCAACATACCTCTCAACCGTATTGAATTCCTTGGTATTTTTCTGGTTTTGAGGGCAAAATAGTAGGGTGCCACGATTTCCTGAGTGGCCCCTTCAAATCCTGATTTTTTTTATTTACAGTTTGTAGTTACCGCTGAGTCTAGAACACTCCGCTATAAGTAACCATCAGTAAAGTGAATGTGACAGACGCTGTAATTCAGGGTAGGTGGAGACATATTATAGTAAAAAGGCATTGATGCCATTCACTGGTGTGTTATTTCTAACCCTGTGTTGTTGTAAGTCATAAAGTGCTGCAAATTTGCTCCATGTGCTTTCGTTTCAGGGAATCTGTGAATTTGGATGAGAAATGTGTTAGTGTCTGATTTACTCCTTATCAGAGCATCATCAGATATTGTCATCTTTGCAAAGCAAATAGTTTTCAAACTATACTCATGCATATAAGCATGGTTTATATGATATTTAATAAGTCACAACAGCGTAATATTCTGCTATGGCAAAATGTGGCCGTAAATAAAGTTAATGATTTTTCTGTTGTAAATAGAAGGCAAAAAGAGTTTGTTATGTACGTACAATGCAGTGTGTAGCTGACTGGAAGCTGTTTGTCAAGTGCTTCTTCATAACCTGTTTTACTGGTTGCCCCTTCCCCTATGAAAGTGTTACAGAATGGATTGTATGTTCCCATATTTCTGTGCATTATTGCTGTAGACCTTTAAATGCTAAATACCGTCCAGCCATTGTGCTCATGTTAAGTAGCACATACAAGCTATGGAGGGATATTCCTTTTCTCTACATAGCAAAGTCTAATAAATGCATTCATTGCAAGTAGGAAACTGAGACAGAGGGCAGCACTCAATCCTCTTTAAAACTTTAACAAATAGTGATGTTTCTTGAGACTGGTCCCTACCTTTCCCACTTACTGTACTTTGCTTTTTGCCTTGTTCAGCGGTTGTTATCAGTTGAAGTTAGCTTTAATACACATGCAGCAGCCTATTTCTGTTCTGCAAAGGTTGGTGTAATGCCACCCATGGAATTTGTCTCCTTTTGGTTTGGAAGTCTGCTATTTTCTAGGGGATGGACAGGAAAGGTTTTTGTGGATACAGTTTACTTGATAGCTGTTTATCCAAGTTATTATGGATTAGCAAAACTACAGGCACCTGCTTTGAATGACACCTTAAACTACCTTGCTTCCATTGTAATGCATTGTTCTATAAACTGCTAATGTTCTGGGGGTTAGAGATTTGAAATAAACTAAGTAGAAGTTTGCTGTGATCATTTTTTTGTACAAAAACACATAATTTTTTTCAGCTGTTCAAACTCTTTCCATTATTCAAAAATAATAGACTTAAAGAGAGAACCATCTACTCTTTCGGTCATCACAGTGCAACACATGATCCGGAAAGAGCTACTCTTTCCTATGGAAATAAGTAGGACAACATGGTTTATTAAAAAACTTCTACATTTTTTCCTAAACCGACTTGTTTTCCACTATAAACTTCAAATATGGCAGTCGGAACATTAGAGGAATGAATTCAAGGGAAAACTTCCTCAACAAAAGATAGATGTTCTGGGACAGGTATGCTGTCTGTGTTTTGTGTGTGTGTGTGTGTGTGTGTGTGTGTGTGTGTGTGTGTGTGTGTGTGTGTGTGTGTGTGTGTGCGCGTGTGTGTAAGTAAAAGTATGTATCATGAAATTAAATCAATACTGAGGTCTTTCCTCCTTGTGGCTAACGTGTCTCTGAATCTTAAATCGTCATGTTGTGGATACAGGGCTTTTTTACTGCAGCTTGTGGGAATATTTATGAGTTTTCAGGAATATGATTTGCTGCCAAGACAATGATGGCAGCAAACACTTGAATGGTAGTGTTGTATCAATCAGAATGAAAAGCTTATGTAACAGATTTTAAGGACTACATTTTGCTTAATAAGTTCCAGAGCAGTTAACATTAACATTAAACATTTTGTTCAGTAGTCTGAAGCATATTCCTGATGCTGAACAGCAACAGCATACATCTCAACTGTTCAGATTTTTACAGAATGTCCAGATTTTTGCCTCATATTTTTATATTTGTTCCTCACAAATGTTGTGTTTTCTGGGAAATTACTGATGATTGAAGTCACTAAATAATAACACACATTTGAGTTTCAGACATTATATCCTTTAAAAATGCATACTAACATAAACCCTCTTATTCTAACAAATGTTGCCTGTTTTTTCAGATAGCTTCTAAACCACTGTAAAGTATGTGAACGAAGGAGGGTTTGTTTTGTTTCAAATTTCTAAGTTTATAAGAGCAACATTTAAAATGAGCCCCTACTTTTTGGTCTTTGTCTGCACATTATTTAGACTTTGTCCAGATTTCTTGTACTAAGAGGTTGAGAGGTATGGCTCCTATTGCTTTTGAATAGGCACATTCGTTATGGGAATGCCATGTATTTTGCTGTTTAGGTTTCAATAAAATATTTTACACAGTTTCAGAGGGTTGTAAATATAAATGCAAGTGCATGAATTGACTGGAAAGTAGGCTAATTTTATTTATTTTTTTTGTTATGGATGGCTGTGAGGGAGGGAATTGTGTGTGTGTGTGTGGGGGGGGGACTTCTGCACAGATGTGCCTCTGGGGACGGGAGCAACTTTTGTGCCAGTAGGCAACCATTAAGAAAACATATCCATTGTTAATGTTGGTATGTTAATTATAGAGGCAATGTTGTGACCTGAGGGTGCTGAAACTAAGAAATCATGGCTTGATTAAGCTACGGGTTGAATGAGTTGGATGCCTTTTTTATATAGGAACAGATACATTAACATAAAAGTAACTATTTATATAAATGTCTATAACAATTCTTTATGTATCTGTAACTAAGATTCATTAAATGGTCAAACAGTATGAGGGTCATAAAACATAGCTTACATATTAAAAAGTTAATTTCTATACCATTTTTCATTTGTCATCATTTTAATGGTAGACTGGCAAGTGTGCTGCTTTCAGAAGTGATAAATGTCTATTTACGTAGTGGTCAGTCCCCCCTTTGGATCACCTCCTTCATGTATCCATACTTGACCACAAGTGTTTAATGGCTAGTAATTTAAAGTGATTGACGCAATCACTTTTGACTCCCTTCACCTCATAATAAAATACATGAAGCAAAATGCAGAGCTCATCATATGAGCCGGTTACTGGGAGTTGACAAACATTCTAAATTCTTCTGGTTATATTTTGTGTTCTTTAATATTTTGTCTCTTCTTCAATTTGCATTTGAATGTTGGTATCCCACAATTTCAATGGAGTGGCCAGGGTTACAAAATTATGTATGCAAATTTTATGTTAATGGGCATCCAGATTTCTGGCCAGTTGTACCTACTTTTCATGGGCCTTTGTCCAGATTTTTGATGTTTGCAGGTTAAGAAGTATGTTAAGTGGTCTTATGATAGATATCTTTTGGAAACATTTTTAGCACCTAAGGTCTTCTTTTGTGCCTCATTAACCCCTTAGTTGTCAGGTGACTGTTTTGACTGCAGGCTATGAAAAAAGAGTGCCGAAGTAATTTTCTAAGACATCTTTTTCTTTTTATCCGCCTTAACCCCTTCCCACTCCTTCTTATTGTATTATTTACCCTACCGTGCCATTGTTATACCATCTCTTTAACCCCTTCCCACTCCTTCTTATTGTATTATTTACCCTACCGTGGCATTGTTATACCATCTCTTTAACCCCTTCCCACTCCTTCTTATTGTATTATTTACCCTACCGTGGCATTGTTATACCATCTCTTTAACCCCTTCCCTCTCCTTCTTATTGTATTATTTACCCTACCGTGGCATTGTTATACCATCTCTTTTACCCCTTCCCACTCCTTCTTATTGTATTATTTACCCTACCGTGGCATTGTTATACCATCTCTTTAACCCCTTCCCACTCCTTCTTATTGTATTATTTACCCTACCGTGGCAATGTTATACCATCTCTTTAACCCCTTCCCACTCCTTCTTATTGTATTATTTACCCTACCGTGGCATTGTTATACCATCTGTTTAACCTCTTCCCTCTCCTTATCATTGTATTATTTACCCTACCGTGGCATTGCTATACCATCTCTTTAACCCCTTCCCTCTCCTTCTTATTGTATTATTTACCCTACCGTGCCATTGTTATACCATCCCTCTTCACTTTTCTTTTCTTCCTTCTCTCTTTCTAACTTCCCAGATATACTGCTACTTCACTCATCCCTACTCTCACGTTTAACTCCATTTCAGTTAACTACATACAGTAGGTATCAGGGTGTCTTACCCCAGCAGTCTGAAGGGTAATTCAATTGCTCCTGTAGGTGCCCTCTGGCACAATCTAATATAAGGTTTTCCATGTTGTCTTCTATGTATAGATACTTACAAACAGTTTGCAGTATCTGTCTTAAGTGTCAAGAAATTTAATATCACTGTATACTACTTGTTGAGATAAAGAGGACTTACCTGGCTTGCTATAGCCTCTCTGGGTTGAAATATATTATTGCTGTCTATGTTTGCCTCCAAGCTTGCCTTTCCTGCTTTTCCTAAGTGAAGCACAGGTACTACGCTTAGTAACAGTCATAATCATTCAGGAATATGTTTTGGATCTCTGCAGAGAAGGATAGCGTTTTAGTACAATGACCAATCAGCATCAGACTACATTAGCTAACTTTGTTTTTCCTGATGTTATTTTTCCAAATACGAACTTAACAATGTTGTACACAATTCTTTGTTCCATGTTTGTACTGTTGTTTTATTTTCTGTAATAATTTGAAGCAGTTGTTTCTGGGCTTCCACTGAAAGTAATCAGCCCCACTGGTCATCATTCTAAAAATAAAAAAAAAAGCAAATAAACCAAATTCTATGATTTACACAGCACTGATGGCAGCATATAGCAGTTACATTTTGCTGAACCCTAACAAAAGCTGTACTAATGTAATAATTGCATCTGCATGCATGAGTGCAAGTCTATGTATATACCAAGAAACATGAAAAATCCATCTATTTTTGTGGCTGAAACTGCTCATTGACCATACACTGCCACTCTTAGCATGGCCAGACTTATATTACCAAGTTCTTCTCCAAAGTCCATTTAGAGTAATGTGTATTAAACTCTTTGGTTTGCATTATAAGGGTGTAATGCAGCCCCCAATGACAAAATGACATTTGCTCCGTAGCACTGTGCATTAGTATGATCCTACAGCTTATTAAAATCTCTTAATGACCCTTAGACTGTTATTCAAAGACATGCATTTATAGAGATGTGTGTTTGCGTCACATTACATTGCCTTGAAAATAGCATATCCTATCAAGCTACACATTTGCAGGTATCTGCCCACCAAACACAAAATAGTAATCCAACCAATCTTGAAACCATTGACCGGAACATGCGTAAGTGTCCAATGCCAAAGTCGCAAGACAAAATAGATACTGCAGAGTAAAACCGCAAGCAGCTTTAATGAAAAATAACAAAAAAGTTAATCAATTTCATCCTTTAAATATATGGAACGTTCTCAGAACTACTAAAAATACTACAGGCAGAGCCTTATATTTGGCCTGCTTATATCAACAAATTAAGTAAAGAAAATATAAAGTTGTACTATCCAGTATCTATTTAAAATTCCACTCAGACCAGGAATAAAAATTACAAAGTTTAGATGTATATATGAATATTAAAAATGTTAAAATGTGCATAAAAATATATATAAAGAATTCTATTTTTTGTGTCTCCCCATCTATGCACTAAAAGATTTTAATTAAAAAAAACCTATATGATGGATACATGCTTAGTAACATGATGGGGGGGGGGAGTCTCTGCATTTATTTTTAACTGTGAAAATAACTTATGGGCTTCATGACATTCACTCCATGCCCTCCAACATGGATTATCAATCACTGTTTCTAAAACAAAAAATATAGAAATCTGTGTATCAGGCATTTATCAACATGTTTAAAAACTGCATTGCGAAAATGTTTCTATTCTGTATTGTACATATGTTTGTAAATTCTTTCTCTGACATTATGTTCTGTTTTGATAATATAAAAGATGGACGGTTTTGGCACAATGTCATGTAAATAATCCCTTCTAATCCACATTTAAAATGACTTTTATGAACAACTAAACTATATTGTGCAATGTAAATTTGATCCCTCTCAATGCTGTAGGCATATTGATTGCATCTTCTAGTGGGTCTATATTAGATAAATTAACTTTCAAAAGTTCAATTGTCATATGGTCGACACCATATGACCGAACTTTTAAAAGTTTGAAAATCTATTAAAAAAAATAAACTACACAAATAACCTAACTGAACATTTTAAGCAGGGGGGCAAGCAACCCTGCATCCCTACCCCCCTGTTCTTTAAATATATCAACTCCAAGATTGCACTACAGTGTAGAAAAGGGAAATCATTCCATTCCGGGCTGTACAGAGATCTCCGTTAAAATGTTCGAACTTTCAAAAATTTGATCATATGGCTGTTGCCTTATAAATTACCCTTTCTTCTTATAATGGTTACTTTTAACTAATTCATTGCTACCTAACATCAGGAAGTAAAAACATTTCCACCTCTTTAAGGAAATTTTTGAAATAATATTTTCCAACTTCTCAGATTAACACTTCCTTTTCAACATACACTTTACTTTCAATGCCTCATAAATAAATGCTGTATAATCAGACATCCCCCCTTGCTAAATAAACCATTTTGTCTTCCTCAAGGGTAATAATATATTTGAATATCTTGGTTTTTGGAAGATACTGTATAGATAAGTCTTGTTCACAGATTCTCTAATAATTTCATTATCTAAATAGCACAAACTCTCTGTCAAGGACTTGTATGTAAGTTCCATGGCAGAATTAATATATTTTACAAATTCAACCAGTTTCTCTTTGTTATCTTACCACACTGTGCATATATCACCCAAAAATGTATATACAGACTCCATCAAGCTTTATAGCATATTCTAAAAACAACAGACTTCTCACTTTGGGCCATAACAATAAATTCAAAAATTGAAACACAAGTGACTTACATAGCAACTCCCATTATTTTATGGAAATATAAGCCTTCAAAATACATAAAATCATTTTTCATCGCAGTTTTCATCAAGCCAACTAAATTATTAATTTCTTAGCTGAACATGTTACTACCCGCTACTGAAAAATAATGGAAACATTCAGTCCCTGTTTTATGTGGGATCACTGTGAAAAGATCCTTAACATCTATTGTAACAAAAAATTGTCCATGTATACATTCTGTTTATTTTTTATTTAACATTTGTTTACCGGGAAAGTCAGACTTGGAACAAAGCCAATTTTTATCTGAGGCCTGGGGAGAAATGCTCTAGATGCATGACTTTGTAACTTAAATCTTTCATTTATACATTTATAAAGATTTGTTTATAAATTTATAAAGATTTATAAATCTTTCATGAGTTGCCTTAAAAAATACCACAAATCTTTTAACAAGTAGGGAAGACATTCACAAACCTTTCTAAGTTCATAATTAATAAATGCTATCAGCCTAATGGGTGGATCACCCACATCCTTATTATTTTTGAGATGCAGAAAATGATTGGTGTAAAAGGCTTATCTACTTTCAAGTAATTATAAGCATCACCATCAATTTGTCCCTGAGTAACCATATCATACAGCATGTTATCTATTTCAAGGTATGCAATATTAATTTAATTTTAAATACTTTGTGATGTAAGTTATCATGTAATAAATTAGACATCTTACTGCTGTTGTCCATCTGATTGATGTTCACCAAGCCACCTCCCTTATCAGGCTTCATAACAACTATTGTTGAGCAACTTCCATTCTCTTTTAATCAGATTGAACCACGTACATTTACTTCTATTTGTTAAAATTATTCTAATGTTATACCCCCAGATTCTCAAAAGCTTGCACGGCATGCATACTTAGTGTAAGAGGTAATGTTGGCAATATGGCGGCCGAGCGATCCATGTACATGCTCGTTTGACGTGCGAGAGTGCTCTAGCACTAGTGCTGCACGTTCCCAGCCACCGTATGCAAATTACCCCATTTGCAGGTGAAAAACATGTAAATGAGGTAAATCTGCCATCCAGGAAGCAGAAATCAGGGCGTGCAGGACTAGCGTAATATGCAGAAATGTACTTGGTTAGTAACCGAGTATGGTACTGCAAAATCCAAAACAGGGACATGACAGCTCCAAATAAAGGCTGCATATCATTGAGGAAGCATGCCAATGGCCAAGTATAAGGCCAGTGGCAGTGCAAACAATGCAAAATACAACTTTTATTATATGTCCGCTGATCACGGCTGTTGAAGCATAGGCCAGTGGCACGCAAATGGGATCGGTGCAAAAATAAGAAAATAAACTTAAAAAAAGCGGTCTAACTAAAATCAGTATTCTGCCATGCATGGCAGGCAAAATACAACCTGGCTAGTGAATAGCGGTTGCTAAGGGGGGAGGCACAGTGTGAAACATGTAACTATGCATTAGCAGGCAATCCTATGCAAATGAGGGGAAGGATAGTGAATCCCAGTTTTCCCCAGCATGTGAGGCAGGTCCCAACAGGGTAAGAGTATGAATAGCTGAGTGCAAGACTAGGAGGTAGGTGACATCATGGGTGGGTGTGTTAGGCATACTGTAAGCAGATTGGAGCCCTGTGGCTTGGGTATGCTCCCAACTTAGCACAACAAAGCTAGGGTGGGGTGTCTAAACCTGACCAGCACTCTTTACAAACTGTAAGTGGGTGTGCGCGCCGCGCATCAGGATTTACAGGAAGAAAAAAGAAGTTAAACCAGGAAACAGCAGCAGTGTGCACATCCGAGTGCTCTGTTTGCGCGGTGCGGCCCCAGGTCCAAACAGAAGGGCAAGGGAAGGGAAATCAGCAGTAGGAAGGTAATCAAGGAGAACTAGCATATCTGGCAGGTGAAATGTATCAGAAGCCAATTACACAGGCAGCAGCCCAGCCCAACCAAGAACACTACTATAGACTAAGCAAACACCTTTCCCACTGGTGTTTTCCAGTCTCTACACCACCAGTGTATACAAGTGGGGAAATGTTAACAAACAAACCTATGAAATGAGAAGGGCTGTAGCAGACAACATAGAACAACATGTGCAAGAGGCTGAGGGTCGTGAGGATGTGCATGCTGCCGAACAACCCACAGTGAGGAGACGGAGAAGAGTGCACAAACCCAGGGTAACCCACCAGGGGCTACATGAGCTGAAGATAGTGGAGCACTATAGGGTGGACAGAGACCTCCTACAGCAAATAGTTGAGCTGTGCCGGCCACACCTGACACACCAAACTGAACGAGAGGAACCCATCCTAGTGGATACCAAGGTATGGGTAGGCCTAGGTATACTAGCCACAAGTACCACCCAAAGTACAACTGGGGATAACATGGGGATCTCACAGGCATCAGCATCCAGAGTATTCCACTAGATCCTGGATGCCATGTCAGCACATGCCAGTGAGCAGTTATATTTCCTGAACACCCGTGAGGTGTTGACCAGCAATATGCATCTCTTCCACCAAATAGCAGAATACCCTGGGGTAGTGGGTGCTATATACTGCATGCACATATGCATCAAAGTACCACCCAGTGAGCAGGGTAGGGCTTACATCAACCCCAGGGGCATCCCCTCCATCAACTGCCAGGTCGTACGTGATGCCCAGGGCATTATAACAAATGTGTGTGCTGGCTGCCCTGGAAGTTATGATGATTCCCACATATGGCATCTGATGCAGCTGTACCAGAGATTTGCCAATGTGAACATCCCCTAAGGTCACCTAGTGGGGGATGCTGGGTACACACTGGAACCGTGGTTGATGACACCCATCAGAAATGCACACACACACCTGAACAACAACGCCATAAAGAGGTACATGCACAGGCCAGAAATATAATAGAGCATGTGTTCGGGATGCTCAGGTCATGGTTCCAGTGTCTGGACACATCTGGTGGAGCTTTGCAGTATACACCAGTTACATGTACCCAAATTGTTATGATATGTGTGATGCTACACAATATGATCCTGCGGAAACAGCTGCAGAAGGAACAGCATGGAGCAGGGCCACACAGACCCCCCCCACCAATGCCAAGGCCTGCACAGGCACAGAGTGACCCGGAGGAGGATAAACCTGAGCCTGCCCCAGTAGAGAGAAGGAGGCGTGCCCAGTATGCCCTGGCCTTGGCAAAGAGGCAACGCATAGCACATGCACTGACACAGTAGGGTCCCAGGGAATGACACCTCTTTCCGACTCGCACATGCAGTAAAAGGGATGCCAAACATGACACCACCTGTGCTCAACCATGTATACGGAGTGTACTATATGCATCTGACATAGGCAGCCCTCCAGCACCATCTGCAAGTCTGGCGCACCCACAAGGTAAGTCAATCAACCTACCAATTGCCAAATAGAGTAGAATGTGTTGTCACCTGTAGCTATGGTATGGATGAGAGCATGCAAGGTAACTGGGTGGCTGAATGTTACAGCAGCAGACAGTAGACAGCCATAGTGCCACCTTGACAATTGTAGCACATACTGGAATCACCATAGTATCCAGTACTACACATGGAGACAATAGCAACTGCAGGAAATGTGCTGTGTGAAATGTGTGTCCATATGACCTGCACATGCCAGTCAGGATGGTTCACATACCCAACAACAGTCGCAGCCAGCAGGACAGATGAACACAAACCCAAACAGGGCCTGTGCCATGGCCCCAGAATGATGGCTAGGGTTAACCCCACCCCCAAGCCTACACAGACAGACCACAGCAGGGCAGACAGTGGGATGCCAGTTTTGAAGGGTAGGACGTCATACAATAATATGTAGGACAACCAAAGCCATGATCTGTAGTACAGTGGTGTGCCTCTAGACAGCATGATAGTTAGCAATACAGAATGAAATGGAGTACATGACATACCAGTACAGTCATAGCAAATGGGTACAAGTGTCACTTGTGCCTCCCCCATCCTACATAGCAATGTAATGACAGTCAGGTGTGCCCCCCACTCCTATGTAGACATGTAGAAACAGTCAGTTGTGCCCCTACCCCCACTCCAGCGTAGAAATGTAATAACAGTCAGGTTTGCCCCCCCAATCCTGTGTAGAAATGTAGTAACATGCATGAGTAGGTATAATACAAGTGGTGCAGAGATGCCCAGAGGTGCCCAAGGTAGCAGGATAGGTTGTAGCATGTACACAATATGCAGGTCTGTGTGCAGTAGGATGGTGTGTGTTCCATATTGTGTGAGAGTGGTCAGTATGTATGCATGTCGAGGTAAGACCTGGTGGCCATAGCCCAGTACTGCTGATGACAGGGACAAGGCCTCACAACTGCAGTGCCAAGGACAATCCCCACCACTATACCACCTGGTAGCAGTAAGCCAATGTAAATGTATGGTGGTTATATGTGTCACCATCTTAAAGAGTGACATGGCATGGCTGTTGGGCTAGATATACAAGCAGTACACAGTGGAAAGTACCCCAGACATACAGTATACATTGTATCACTGTGAAATGGGGACATCCTTGGAATTGTACATATAGGTATGCATCACAGCAACTGGTCCTGTAGTAGGGGATACTGGTGATGTCTGGCCAAACACCTGCAGATCACAAAGGAGGTAGGAGTGATGTATTGGGAAACAGCTGGTGTACCTGCACATGCCAGCATACCAGGAAAGCCCCATGCATATCTGTGTGTCAGATGCAAGTACTGTCCATAGCACACATGTACCCAGCTAATGCAAACACCCCCCACAGGTACCTCTCTGGCCATATCCCTGCTGTGGGGAATGGGTACAATATAACCCCTCCTGTACATGGGTAATAGTGGAAGAATGCAGCATGCAGTGCAGGTGTCCCATGCAAGTGTGTCCCTAGCTGTACGTGGCACCCTGCCAGCATTCACACCACCTGATCAAGACTGATAGAAGGAACTTGCATGAACACCTATCACACCTACCCTGTCACCCCAGGGGAATATACTGTCTGGTGGTCTGCGACTGTAGGCCTGACAGAATGCAATGACCTGCTACACCTGGCCCACAGCAACACCTAATGCCCCACAGGCCTCTGTCAAAGGCCTGCGTCTCACACGTACTGATGCATGTGAAGTCATGGACACCCAGATAACAACATAACACACGCCACATAAGCTATATGCAAGGCCATGTGGACAAACCACAGTAACATGTCCACCATGTCCCACTGCAGGAACTGTGGACCAACACTTACACACACCTGTGACAGGGTGATACCCTTAGGGAAAATATCAGAGAATATATGCATAAATTCTGGAAGAGGTTAGAATAACAGAGGGGGGTGCATGGGCAGCATGGAATATGCAGGGTCTGACACCAAGCTGTGTGCCCACACTATCCCTGGCTGCGAACACATAAATGGGTGGCTACACACCTGCCCGTACACCACAATAGGGTTAATGTCCTAACACATGGCCCCTGCCTATGGGCAACCTCTGTGAATCAGTATAGCTGTGAGGCATTGCCACAGCAAGGTAAGCCCAGACTGTCTTGTCAATGAGTGTACAAGTATGGGATCCCCTGCCAGCACTCTACCAAGGTGCTGAACCGGATACTCAGACCCAGCAGCAGGTGTCTGCAGCTCCCCCTCCAGAATGGCATAACTTACCATGAATAAGTAGGTGTCTTCCCACAATACTGGACACAGCTGCAGTCACCCTTATCCTCTGAGCACTGTGAGCAAGAATGTCCACCTGGCAGTACATGGAGACAGACAACATCACTGTTTTCAACAGTACACATGTCTGAATATCTCTGCTAACAGCAATACCATGCGGCTGAAGCAGCACAGACACAATCACCTACAGTACACACTATCCCCTGCACAGTCTGTCCCCATATTGCCAAATGATCAACGGATACCCAGCAGAAACACCTTGCAGGTGTACAACACAAAGTCTGCACTGGAGTACAAACTTCCTTGTATTGATCCACACATTCTAGACAGAAGGGCATACTGGGCATGCTCACACACTTAGAGTAATTAAGGCAATGTCAGTCAACAACATACTGAAAGGTCATACTGGGCATGCTCACATACGTAATCAAAAGAAGCCCATATCTGCAAACAACAGTGGACCAGACATATCTGGTAGTCGCAGATGTTAGTGCAGACACTCCTCAGTATGCACCACTCATGCTTTGCACACACAGTGGATAGGAATACATGCATATATCCAAAGACAATGCACTATAATAAGCCAAACATACACATACATAGATGTGTGGGAGAGAGTGACTGTGACAAGGAGCTAACCATTATGAGGCTTGCCCCACCCAACACACAGCCAAATTACTACAACCATATGATGGTCAGATGTCACTCACTGTAGACATTAGCCACCGGTATCTGTCAGCAATACAGACTATGTGGTACAAGTGCTAGCTGTGCAACATGACTGTACAAGGAAGTAGTCATCTAGCAGTTGTATACATGTACCTGTGGAATATAACCCTTCTTGTGCCTGCATGTGGTGTGTTAACCTCTAGATGAATGGGTTATGGCCCATGCACACACACTGCCCTCCCCATAGCCCTACTATGACAAACCCGCTGAGGTCATCAACATTGAACTACACCCTTGGGAGAACTGTAGCCCAGTAATCTCCATAGTGCATCCCGTAACTGTGTACTAATGTAGTGTGATAATGTAGCTAGGTAGGTGTTCTAACCCCAGACATGGCAAGTGTGTGTGTGTGTGTGTGTGTGTGTGTGTGTGTGTGTGTGTGTGTGTGTGTGTTAGTGTGCATGTCTGTCTGCGTAGACAGCAATGCTTTTTATGGTAGCCGCACTCCTTACAACTCCCATACTTAACTTTGGTAAGGCTGCTGATGTCACCAACCTAGAAATACACCTCCAGGAAATATGCAGCCCAGTAATCAGCATAGTGCATCCTGTAACTGCGTACTGCTATAGAGTGATGAAGTAGCTAGGTAAGTGTTCTAACCCCAGACGTGGCAAATCTGTGTATGTGTGTGTGTGTGTGTGTGTGTGTGTGTGTGTGTGTGTGTGTGTGTGTGTGTGTATGTGTGTGTGCGTGTGTGTGTGTGTGCGTGTGTGCGTGTGTGTGCGTGTGTGTTGAGAACAATGCATTTTAGTGTAGCCACATGAATTACAATTCCTATACTCGACTTTGGCAAGGCTGCTGATGTCACCCACCTAGAAATACACCTCTGGGAATATTGTAACCTAGTAATCACTGTAGCACATCCCATAAATGCATACTGCTGTAGAGTGATAAAGTAGCTATGTAGGTGTTCTAACTCCAGACGTGGCAACTGTGTGTGTGTGAGTGTGTGTGTGTCTATCTGTCTCTGTCTGTATAGATAGCAATGCATTGTAGTGTAGCCACATGGATTACAATTCCTATACTCGACTTTGGCAAAGCTGCTGATGTCAACCACATAGAAATACAGCTCCGGGAAGGTTATAGCCCAGTAATCACTGTAGTGCGTCCCATACCTGCGTACTGCTGTAGAGTGGTAAAGTAGCTAGGTAGGTGTTCTAACCCCAGACATGGAAACTGTGTGTGTGTGTGTGTGTGTGTGTGTGTGTGTGTGTGTGTGTGTGTGTGTGAGTGTGTGTAGAGAGCAATGTATTTCAGTGTAGCCACACAAATTACAATTCCTATACTTGACTTTGGCAAGATTGATGTCACCCACCTAGGAATACACCTCTGGGAAGGTAGTAGCCCAATAATTAGTGTAGAACATCCTGTAACTGCGTACACCTGGAGTATGATTTAGAACTGTGGCAGGGTTGCATCCCCACCCATGGCAGTTCTGGATGTTTTGTGTGTGTCCATGTCTGTATACAGAGCAATGCATTATAGGCTAGTCACATGCAGTACATTTCACATGGCCCACTTTGGCAATCCAGCTGATGTCATTTTATGTGAAATACATCTTTGGGGAAGGAGTTCCATAGTAATTCCCCTGGTGCATCCTATAACAACTCCATGCTATAGTGTGGTATAGACCTCTGTCAAGGGTTCTATACCTACACATGTCAGTCATGGATGTTTTGTGTGTGTTTCACTGTCTGTGTAGAGAGTAATGTATTTTACGGTAGTCACCTGCAGTACATTTCAAATAGCCTACTTTGGCAATCCTGCTGTTGTTATTCATTGTGGAATACAACCTTGGGGAAGGAGTACTTCAGTAATGGGTGTGGTGTGTACTATAACTGCTTAGTGCTGAGGTGTAATAAACTAGTTAGGTAGGGGTTCTACTCCCAAACATGACAGGTGTGCGTGTGTGTGTGTGTGTGTGTGTGTGTGTGTGTGTGTGTGTGTGTGTGTGTGTGTGTGTGTGTGTGTGTTCGTATCCTGTGTAGAGGTGGCTGTGAGCATGTGGCCAGTGTGGAGTGGGCTTTACATAAGTCTTATATGGCAGTCCTACTATATAGCACAATGTCCGCCATACATGGATAACAGATGTGAAATAGCAGAGAGGCTGGGGTGCAAGGCCATACCCCATACATGTGTCATCAAGGCCAGGCAATCACATTTAGCAACCCCAGTATTACCCAGAACACACTCTCATCATGTCTCATATGCACACACATGCCTAGGCAACAGCCAATATGTGGATAGTACACTGCATATTGGCCACTGATAGTAACCATGGAGTGATAGCAGTGGGCTACAGAGGGCATGCCCCCTGTCCGTCTGTCCAATATGCACACATATGGTGACAGTGCACCTCCCCCGTGGGGCCATAATGTGTCCCACAATGGACATACCATGCCTGACAGCATGCCCTGTATGGACAGTTGCCACTGACACCAGGGAATGCTGTCAGCATGCCATCAATGTAGGTGCAGGTAAACATGCTACGCATTACCAGTCTCTGTCACAGGGGGCAAGATTGGCACTTATGATGGTAATCTGTGTGCACAACATGGGCCAGACACCCCAGGTACAGATCCACATGTCACTGTACATGCATGTGGCAGGTGTGCACATCCCAGACACCGTCCATGTCATGGGGTAAGGAACACATACATGGCAAGCGATGCACAGCACTGGCCACACACAATAGTCACCCAGGTGACTAGGAGGGGGATACAATACCCACCTGTGTGAGCAAGAGAGAAAACTACAGCCCTGAGACACAATGCAGACCATTGTCATGTGGCATAATGCCAAGGTATACCCATCGCCTACCCATATATAGCATGCTGCCACAGTCGACCACCACACACCCATGGAGACATGCACCCATGCATGTCAGTACTGGCACCCTGTGTGTTTGTCTGTGTGTTGTATGGTGTGTATGTTCACAGCCACACTCACTACAACCCCCATGCACATACAGAAGCATGCTGTCAGATGTCAGAACTCTCCACATACCCTTTGCCCATACCACCTCCATATAACCTGTGTGGTGCATGTGGTACCTGCACAGTGATATGTTGTGGCAATCCCATTACTGATGTGCTGTACCCCTGGCCCTGCCAAGTGTGTTGATGTGTGCATGTCCCTGTGAGAGTGTGGCTGTGTTGACACTGGCACCTGCTCATGATGACAGGCACATGTACGTCACCTACTGTATAGCTACCGTATCCCTGTTGCAGATGTCACGCACCATCACAGATATGTTCTGAGGGCTCCACAGCAGGTAACCATTGTGGCTCCTCCAATAACTGCATTGAATTGTGAATGCAGTACATAGTTGTCAGGAGTTTGATACCCTGTGCTGGTAGGTGTGTGACACAATCAAGCTGCAGTTTTACTCCACCACCCCTCCCTGACATGTCTTTGCCTCTGTCTGCCTCTCCCACTCTCTCTCTGGTAGATGTGGAGACCTACACCAAGCTTTGTTTAGGTAACAGCATGTGTATTTTAAGTGATGCTCATGATCAGCTGATGGCCTCTGCATGAATCGCAGCCCTCCCCTAGCTGATTGCATGTGAAACAGCTGTGGTAACAGTCCCATAGTCAATTACATGGAAACACACTTTGATATCTAGGAACATCATGTTGGTGTTGGCCCTTGTCATTCACTGTGAGCAGGAACTAGATCCGTTGGATGGCAACCAGCATCTGAGATGGATTGGGGATTTACCTTCAACAACATACACTGTGGAAACAGGGCAACATACAGGAGGGGGATGTGCCTGACCCGCCTACAGACTGTAAGTTCTGCTATACCGTATGTGGCATACTGTTGATTTAACAGTGTGTGCGTGTGTGTGTGTGTGTGTGTGTGTGTGTGTGTGTGGATATGTCTTTCCTACATGTCTCCATACCTGCCATGTCCGTTCCATGTTAATGTGGAATCCCCATCTGCATGGTCATCTGCAGACAGGGCAGTGTGTTGTGCCATTGGTTCCATGTGTTACTTAAGGAGCATCTATCTGCGGACTGCAGACGGTAGTGTGAGGATTTCAATCTGTAGATGGTGAAAGCCGTGACAGTTACTGGCATCTTATCCCTCATAGGACATATGTTGTCACAAAACCTGTTACAAAAGTAAATGTATGCGGTTATCACAGCAACATGTCATTAGTGGCCCTGTGTATGTGCTGCCAGCCACAACTCTGCCAACCTGTGTACATATGTCGTGCATGATGTGGTGCATATTTGCTGTACACCATAATCAGTGTCATCATATCCACTAACATGCCAGTGAGATATCAGACCACACCACATATTATGCACAGTACGGGTTATATTTGATGACATAACCTGGACATTCTGTGGATGTTTGTACAGTCCCACGTGTGTGTTTGGGCATCAGTGTTACAGACAGCAGGTTGCAATAACTTCTACAGGAGAACCAGCACACTCAGGGCAGCTACATATTTGTAGGAGGTTAAGGAACTACAGACAGAGTGTGCGTAGAGCCGTATTATGCTTTGTATAGTACTGGTGTTGCAGGGTGTGTGTGTACATACTACTTTACCTTGGAATGCAGTCTGTCTGCATAGCCTTCAACTGTGGGTCTATACTCTTGGTGGCCAGAGGTGTGATTAACATGTGTTGTCTGTCCACCACAAAGGTCCTGTGTCTGATATCCCACTGGCAGTGTGTGTATGGAGTGCTATCAGTACATGACCTACATATCAAGCTTTGCACATATGACATGCTGTGGGGGGGAGGGTGTTCTGTAGTGGGCTGTGAGTATATCACACTGCCATTGCTGCCATCAGTCCACGTCTGTTGTATCCCCCACACATATGGTGGGGCTGGGGCCATATATGTGTGGGTGTTACCTATACAATACATTAGTGCTCTTATGCTCTCCAGAGGCCAGTGTATGTAACAGTGGTATATGGGCCTGTATTATTGAGTCTGGGGGGCACCATAAATGACCTTGGTTGTTAAATATGTGGGGGTATCAGAGGTGAGCTGCCATAAGGTATCTGGATGTAAAGTGCTGTATACTTCACCAATATGTACATCACGTACATATTTTCGGTTACTCCAAGCCTACTTACACCTGCCAGATGGACTGTTCTGTTTGTCAGTGTGCATGTGATGGTGTCAGTTATGCTTTGTTATGTCACAGTTACAACCCATGTGGTCACATGATGTTCTTACCTCCCATTGAGTGTAGATAGCGGCTGCTGAACTATACACCTGCATTGCACACTGCTGATCGTTTGGTATGCTGTGGCCCAGTCAGTCCACACTACTGTACAAATCTAAGGACTTGGCCTGGACAGCAATGGTTGTGAACCTAACCTGACTACTGCATTAGTATAACTGTTTCACGGTTGCATTCCTCTGATTATATGGCTGTCACTGTCTGAACAGCTATATGACATGGCATGTAGAACTGTCATGGTACACAATGAAAGGTATTCCATTTCTGCAAGCCTGTGAGTGGAGTTTTCCCAATGACCTCTCTGGGGTATATGTTGCAGGCAACGGTCAGCATTTGTAATGGTGGCCCATACAGTGTCCGGTTGTTCAGGGGCTAGCTGTAGGCATAGTGGCTGTTCCATATTGTGTGCACTGACTACATATGTATCCTACTGTACATATATCTGCGTGTGTATGTGTAGTCACATGTATATCCATATATATGTATATATATTCATATATATATATATATATATATATATATATATATATATATATATATATGTTTTTATATATATATATATATATATATATATACACATATGTATGTATGTATGTATGTATCTGCATATCTGTGTCTGTGTATCTGTATCCTGGGGATGTTGTTGGCCACCACAATTTATATTACCTATGGGGGGCAGACTGTACTGCATGATATGTGAACAATACCAGCCTGACATCATACAGGTGGGGTGTTGTACTCTTAACTTCCTGTGCCCATGTTGTGTCAGGTCCTGGTTATGGGATCTGCAACACTTGGTAGTGTATTGCGGGGTGGATGTGTTTGGCCGTGGGGGGGGGTGCCTACTTGTACATGACATATAGTGTGTGGGGCCTCTCAACTCCAGTAATGGTGCATATGGACATATGTGTGTTTGTTAATCTGCCATTACTCTCAACAGATGTATGGTCATATGTAACTATGTCCGTATATACCTACATAGCTGTATATCTGTATACACATATGTAATGTGGTGTGTATATGTAGACATATAGGTGTAGACACTTATATGTGCCGATGTAGTCATCAGCATATATATATATATGTCCATATATAGTGATATATATGTATATTGTGTTAGAAAGTTTTATATATATATATATATATATATATATATATATATATATATATATATATATATATCTATCTAACCTATATATATCTATATATATATCTATATATATAGGTTCATAGGTTCATAGAGTAGGTACTAGGCTGGGAGAGTCAAAGGCCTATGTAAGCCTAATAACAAAATTCCCTGAAGACTCCCTGAAATACGCACCCAAGAAAGTTATTTTCCTGTGCCACTGTCAAGCAGAGGAACACAGAAGTGATCTGATTGTGTGTATTCCTATTTCCCATCCACTCATCAAGATTTTTTCTTGAAGAGTGCTAATGAAAGAACTTTGCTTGGACATAGATGGGTAGCCTATTCCAGAGTATGAGGGAAGTCTCTGGGACAGAATCTATAATAAGCCAAACATACACATACATAGATGTGTGGGAGAGAGTGACTGTGACAAGGAGCTAACCATTATGAGAACTTGCCCACCCAACACACAGCCAAATTACTGCAACCATATGATGGTCAGATGTCACTCACTGTAGACATTAGCCACGGTATCATCAGCAATACAGACTATGTGGTACAAGTGCTAGCTGTGCAACATGACTGTAGCCAAGGAAGTAGTCATCTAGCAGTTGTATACATGTACCTGTGGAATATAACCCTTCTTGTGCCTGCATGGTGTGTTAACCTCAGATGAATGGGTTATGGCCCATGCACACACCTGCCCTCCCATAGCCCTACTATGACAAACCCGCTGAGGTCATCAACATTGAACTACACCCTTGGAGAACTGTAGCCCAGTAATCTCCATAGTGCATCCCGTAACTGTGTACTAATGTAGTGTGATAATGTGCAGCTAGGTAGGTGTTCTAACCCCAGACATGTAGCAAGTGTGTGTGTGTGTCATATAAATGTGTGTGTGTGTGTGTGTGTGTGTGTGTGTGTGTGTTGGGTGTGCATGTCTGTCTCACGTAGACAGCAATGCCTTTTATGGTAGCCTCCTTACAACTGGCCCCATACTTAATCTCTTTGGTAAGGCTGCTGGGTATGCCAAACCTAGAAATACACCTCCAGGAAATATGCAGCTCAGTAATCAGCATGGTGCATCCTGTAACTGCGCATACTGCTATAGGTGATGAAGAGTAGCTAGGTAAGTGTTCTAACCCCAGGCGTGGCAAATCTGTGTGTGTGTGTGTGTGTGTGTGTGTGTGTGCGTGTGATGCGTGTGTGTGTGTGTGGTGTGTGCGTGTGTGCGTGTGTGCGTGTGTTGAGAACAATGCATTTTAGTGTAGCCACATGAATTACCAATTCTATACTCGACTTTGTAGCAAGGCTGCTGATGTCACCCACCCTAGAAATACACCTCTGGGAATAGCTTGCCAACCTAGTAATCACTGTAGCACATCCCATAAATGCATACTGCTGTAGAGTGATAAAGTAGCTATGTAGGTGTTCTAACTCCAGGCGTGGCAACTGTGTGTGTGTGTGAGGTGTGTGTGTGTCTATCTGTCTCTGTCTGTATAGATAGCAATGCATTGTAGTGTAGCCACATGGATTACAATTCCTATACTCGACTTTGGCAAGACTGCTGATGTCAACCACATAGAAATACAGCTCCGGGAAGGTTATAGCCCAGTAATCACTGTGGTCGTCCCATACCTGCACTGCTGTAGAGTGGTAAAGTAGCTAGGTAGGTGTTCTAACCCCAGACATGGAAACTGTGTGTGTGTGTGTGTGTGTGTGTGTGTGTGTGTGTGTGTGTGTGTGTGTGTGTGAGTGTGTGTAGAGAGCAATGTATTTCAGTGTAGCCACACAAATTACAATTCCTATACTTGACTTTGGCAAGATTGATGTCACCCACCTAGGAATACACCTCTGGGAAGGTAGTAGCCCAATAATTAGTGTAGAACATCCTGTAACTGCGTACACCTGGAGTATGATTTAGAACTGTGGCAGGGTTGCATCCCCACCCATGGCAGTTCTGGATGTTTTAGTGTGTGTCCATGTCTGTATACAGAGCAATGCATTATAGGCTAGTCACATGCAGTACATTTCACATGGCCCACTTTGGCAATCCAGCTGATGTCATTTTATGTGAAATACATCTTTGGGGAAGGAGTTCCATAGTAATTCCCCTGGTGCATCCTATAACAACTCCATGCTATAGTGTGGTATAGACCTCTGTCAAGGGTTCTATACCTACACATGTCAGTCATGGATGTTTTGTGTGTGTTCACTGTCTGTGTGAGAGTAATGTATTTTCGGTGGTCACCTGCAGTACATTTCAAATAGCCTACTTTGGCAATCCTGCTGTTGTTATTCATTGTGGAATACAACCTTGGGGAAGGAGTACTAGTAATGGGTGTGGTGTGTACTATAACTGCTTAGTGCTGAGGTGTAATAAACTAGTTAGGTAGGGGTTCTACTCCCAAACATGACAGGTGTGTGTGTGTGTGTGTGTGTGTGTGTGTGTGTGTGTGTGTGTGTGTGTGTGTGTGTGTGTGTGTGTGTGTTTGTATCCTGTGTAGCGGTGGCTGTAAGCATGTGGCCAATGTGGAGTGGGCTTTACATAAGTCTTATATGGCAGCCTTACTATATAGCACAATGTCCGCCATACATGGATAACAGATGTGAAATAGCAGAGAGGCTGGGGTGCAAGGCCACCCCATACATGTGACATCAAGGCCAGGCAATCACATTTAGCAACCCCAGTATTACCCAGAACACACTCTCATCATGTCTCATATGCACACACATGCCTAGGCAACAGCCAATATGTGGATAGTACACTGCATATTGGCCACTGATAGTAACCATGGGTGATAGCAGTGGGCTACAGAGGGCATGCCCCTGTCCATCTGTCCAATATGCACACATATGGTGACAGTGCACCTCCCGTGGGGCCATAATGTGTCCCACAATGGACATACCATGCCTGACAGCATGCCCTGTATGGACAGTTGCCACTGACACCAGGAATGCTGTCAGCATGCCATCAATGTAGGTGCAGGTAAACATGCTACGCATTACCAGTCTCTGTCACAGGGGCAAGATTGGCACTTAGATGGTAATCTGTGTGCACAACATGGGCCAGACACCCCAGGTACAGATCCATGTCACTGTACATGCATGTGGCAGGTGTGCACATCCCAGACACCGTCCATGTCATGGGGTAAGGAACACACATGGCGGCGATGCACAGCACTGGCCACACACAATAGTCACCCAGGTGACTGGGTGGAAGTCCTGACAATGCCCACCTGTGTGAGCAAGAGAGAAAACTACAGCCCCTGAGGACACAATGCAGACCATTGTCATGTGGCATAATGCCAAGGTATACCCATCGCCTACCCATATAGCATGCTGCCACAGTCCACCACCACACACCCATGGAGACATGCACCCATGCATGTCAGTACTACACCCTGTGTGTTTGTCTGTGTGTTGTATGGTGTGTATGTTCACAGCCACACTCACTATAACCCCATGCACATACAGAAGCATGCTGTCAGATGTCAGAACTCACATACCCTTTGCCCATACCACCTCCATATAACCTGTGTGGTGCATGTGGTACCTGCACAGTGATATGTTGTGCAATCCCACTACTGATGTGCTGTACCCCTGGCCCTGCCAAGTGTGTTGATGTGTGCGTGTCCCTGTGAGAGTGTGGCTGTGTTGACACTGGCACCTGCTCATGATGACAGGCACATGTACGTCACCTACTGTATAGCTACCGTATCCCTGTTGCAGATGTCACACACCATCACAGATATGTTCTGAGGGCTCCACAGCAGGTAACCATTGTGGCTCCTCCAATAACTGCATTGAATTGTGAATGCAGTACATAGTTGTCAGGATTTTGATACCCTGTGCTGGTAGGTGTGTGACACAATCAAGCTGCGGTTTTACTCCACCACCCCTCCCTGACATGTCTTTGCCTCTGTCTGCCTCTCCCACTCTCTCTCTGGTAGATGTGGAGACCTACACGAAGCTTTGTTTAGGTAACAGCATGTGCATTTTAAGTGATGCTCATGATCAGCTGATGGCCTCTGCATGAATCGCAGCTTTTCCTGACTGTCTGCCTGAATTAGGCAGTCATCTAAGTATGGGTAAATTTGAATCATTCTTTGCCTGGAAAAAGCAATGGCGGGGGCCAGACATTTTGTGAAAACTCTGGGAGCAGTGGATAAGCCAAAGGGAAGCGCAGAGAGCTGAAAGTTATATATATATATATATATATATATATATATATATATATATATATATATATATATATATATATACAGATATGTTGTAGCAGTGTAGATAGTAATATATTTAAACACAGATACATTTAGATGATGGTATACATTTTCTGTACAGTTGCATGACTGGACTGTTTGATATGTTTCAGTTATTGCCCTGACTTTCTACAGCTGTAGTGGCCTACTGTTAGACCACAGTAGCTGTGTTGTGGAGGGTCCTGGGGTCAAGAACTGCATGTGCTGGATATTGCATTGCACAGCATATCCGTTATGGCTGTGGTGGGTGGGAACATAAAAGTCATCACCAGGTTCCCCTCATGTGAGCCCCCACCCCCATCAACCATGCATAAGGTCAGTTATTTTGTGGTGGGGGTTCTGGCTGTTATTCTTATCTGGTGCTGCAGTTCATATATTATCCATATATCTATATTAATATCTAAATATATGTGGACATATTTATTCACCCACCTACATACCATTGATGTGATATGAGTTATGTGTGAGTCAGACATTTATATGTACCTGTGTATCTCTCTACATATACAGATCTATGACTGTCCATATGTCCATGCATGAGTGTCTCACAGTACTGGCCTGCCCCACATTCTTCTGGCCAACTGACGTGGATGATGTCAGGCATGTGGTCAGTCAGGAATGCTGATACATTGCAGTTGCAGACATCATGTTGTTCAGATTATGTGTATTACAACAGTTTAATGTTTAACTAGCAAGGTTTTACATGTATATGAACAATATTTCCTGTGTCCAGATATGTACCCCACTTTTGTCACACTGTGTCCACAATGTTTGCAATAAGAGGTTAAGTGTTGTGCTATTAGTACAATTCCCCTTATGCAGATTGGCTGTGCTGCATGATATATCTGGGTATGTCTGTATATCCGATAAGGTGTAGTGTTAATTCACTATGATTGTGGTATGCAGGGTCCTGGGTTCAGGACGTGCAGTGGCTGTCAATTATGTTGCAGGGTTGAACAAGGGCGGTGGGATGCAGGGTGATTAAGGCACTTTTAAGCAGTCGTGAGCATGTTTGCACGATGGTATGTATCACCAACTGCAGGTAACAGCCAGTTACACCAGGTTAGCCCTGACATTGCTTACTTTGTGTACGCAGTGCTCACCATCACACAAACACAGACCTCCGGTTACATATGGCTACAGGTAGTTTGCGTCAGATTTGCTGAGCCTGGAAACGTAAAACAAATGCTAGTGCTGACATATGCTTACAACAGCTTATTGCTGCTTAACCTAACTACTGCTGTATGCATTATGATACCAACACCTCACATGTGCATTACCTGCAGTACTCCTGTTTATATATATATATATATATATATATATATATATATATATATATATATTTTGTGGCCACAGTACTCCAGTTCATGTATGTATGTTATTCCGTGCGTTATGCAACATACATATTACCCATAACGTGGTTTGCACAGGAAATGGTATGTCCCAGTACCTTCCCTGTGTCCCCCCTCCTTTCTTGCTGACATCCACGGGCCGGTCCCATTAGAATGGTTCATCTAACCACAGCAAGCCTCAGTCCATAATGCTGTACCCATCATTCCCCCCCTTCCCCCTCCACATCAGTCATCCTTCCTACAGGTTCCAGCCTAATCTAACCACACCACTACACATTGCCCACTCTCCACTTCTCGGGACCCTTCGTGTATGTTGTCTCAACCCATTGTTCTTCAAGCTTCCTATACATGTAGTCTGCGTACATACGTCACCGTCTGTGCTTACATTTTAGGCATGGTATGTTATCCTGAGGACTCTTTTTGGCAGACATTTGTGGTCGTCCCGCCAGGGATGGACATGCATTTGTTTAAGAGTAGACTTAGCAGGGTGACACTGTATCTCCCACTGGTAGTATCCTGACAGTAGTCTGGAAGCCAGTGCTGTGCTACACTTAGTGGTGCGTATTATTAGATTTGCATGATAATCACCTTTTAGCATTGATTTGTATATGTAGGTATATATATATATATATATATATATATATATATATATATATATATATATATATATATACATATATATATATATATATCTAACGACGTGGATGTATGGTTGACTGCATATGTACATATCTATATGTGGGTATTTATAGATATGTCTGTCTATGTATGTATACATTTGTACTACAGAGAGGGAGAGGTATATATATATCTGTTTAGTTATGGGTATATATACACACACACACATACCTCTACATATTTAACTACATATCCTGTAATATTGATTGGTATTGCTGGAAACTGTGTTTCGTGTGCATACCGGCCAACCTTGTGTGCCACGTATGCTTTGCGATACCTACAACTAAATCCATTATTGTACACGGAATCTCACATGTAATCTTGTTGTTAGTACCAGGAATACATTCTTCCCATGCGGGACACCCTGAACATTGGGTATTCAACTTTCGTCTACACCCAGAGTTACATAGGTACCCATGGCTGTGTGCATGGACTATGGCATGTGCCAGACCTAGCATACTTGGGTCGGGACAACATACGGGATTGGTCCCGAGGGAAGGGGAGTGGAGGGGGCACAGTGTGTGGTGGTGTGGTAGCTACGGGCTGGTAACAAGGGTAGGGATGGTGGCTGCGTGTGTGCAGCAGGTGGGGGGAAGTGGAACTGTGGGTAATGAATGTATGGCTCGGGGATGGCCTGGGTTGGATGGGCCTGTACTGCTCAGCCTGCCTAATGGGTGGGGGAGAGGGGTATGTGATGTCAACATGTGAAACATAACAGAGGGCTAATTTAAATCTCTATTTCAAGGACATACACACAATACAATGAGCTTGGTAGTGTACTGCAGGGCGGACATGTTTGGCTGGGTTGGGGGTATGGCAATTCGATAGTGACGTATATTGTTTGGGGCCTCTCATGCCCATTAACATGTGGACATATATGTTTCTGTTCATCTACCATTGCTATCTACAGATGTCTGGTCATATATACCTCTGTGGGTATATATATTTGCTTACATATTTCTAACTATGTCCGTATATACCTACGGAGACATATATCTGCATACATATATGTAACTTGCTGCGTATATGTGGACATATAGATGTTGACATATATATGTGTAGTTATCGGCATTTGCATGTATATCTGTTCATATATTTGTATATATATGTATATATCTGGATATTTATATATATATATATATATATATATATATATATATATATATATATATATATATATATATGGCTACATCTATAGATATGTTGTAGCCATTTAGATAGTAATATATTTGCAAACACACATCCATCTAGCTGTAGGTATACATTCTCTCTACTACTGCATGACTATGCTGGGGTTATGTTTCGGATAACATACAATTTATGCATATCTGGCATGGCTTAGTGGTAAACCATTTTGTGTATGGTGTGCATGGTCCTGTGTTCCGGCCTTGCAGAAGCTGTTTGTTTTGTTGCTGAGCAAAACACTGGCCATTGGATACAGTGTGCTTAAGGCACTTTAACGCAGTTGTAAGCGGGTTTGCACGGAGGTAAGCACTGCTAACTTCCGGTCACAGTGTCTTACACCCAGTTAGCTTCTCCTTTGCTTAATCTGTGTCAGCAGTGCTTAACCCTGCACAAACGCACTTGCACATGCTTACTGGTGCTTACATATGCTTACTGCTGCTTATCTGTGCTTATGCCTGCTTACTGCTGCCTTATTCATTATAATACTGACTTGTCATGGGCATTTCCTGCAATACTCATGTTCATAAAAATGTGTGCTATTTAATGGGTTTTGCATTACAAATATTGCTTATACCATGCTTTGCCATGTAAAATAGACTGTGCTGCGCTGGGACTCGAACAGAGAATGCCTGCTCATAGGTTCATAGGTTCATAGGTTCATACTAGGCTATCTGCCTTAGGGCATTTATAAGCCTAGCCAGAATGTGTTTGGCTTTCGCCACCCATTTTAAATTTATTTTGCTATGCCCTTTTTCGAGGTTAGTATACTGTGCCTCTGTCTAACAGTGACACAGAAGTGATACCCGGGTGATCTCCCATCCACTCATCAAGATTCCTCTTGAAGAGAGTCAATGAGGGACTCTGCCTAACCTGGACTGGGATTTTATTCCAGAGTGAAGGGAGCCTCTGGGTTATGAATCTGTCCCTCCAGCATGTCCTATTTATTTCAGTGCTGAGGTTCAAGTCTTTTGAGCGCATTGCTCGATGGGATTTGGATTTTCTGAGGTGCAGCATGTCCATTAATTCCGGGTTGGACATGGCTTTATATGTCAGGCACAGATCGCCTCTGAACAGGCGGTATGCCACTGAGTAGAGCTGGAGTTTCTTTAACCGGGCAGCATATGGCATCTGTTTGAGCCCTTTGATCCTCTTGGTGAGGTACATTTGGGGTCTTTCCAGTTGCTGCAGGTGTCTGGTAAGGTACATCCCAAAAGGGGCATTGTACTCAATTATGGGCCTGATGAGGGATGAGTAAAGAGGCATGATGACCTCCCCTGATCTAGATGTGAATCCCTTCATGATTAGGTGGGCTATATAAAATGTTTTTCTAACCACTTTGGCGTGGTTGTCAAATGAGAGATTGCTATCAACTTGCGACCCCAGATCCCTCATTACTCCTTCTGTACCTAATGGATTACCACCTATGTGGTAATTTGTGGCACTTTGTTTTTGCCAAAGGGGATGACTATACACTTTTGGCATTTAGCTTGAGGCCATGGCTCTGGCACCAGTTGTCTGTTTCTATGAGGCCCTTTTGGAGGATGCTTGTGTCGGCTGGAGAGTCGATTATGGCACCCAGTTTGCAGTCATCTGCGAACTTGGTCAGCCACAGTCCTTCCGTGTTGGCCTGTACCTTGGAGAAATATATACCGAACAAGAGAGGTCCCAGGACTGAGCCTTGTGGGACACCACTTGTAACTGGTTTGGAGTCTGACATGGCTCCAGCAATTCTAACCATGTGGCTTCTGTCCTTGAGCCAGTTTGCAATCCATCTAGTGACATAGGGGTTTATATTTAAGCTGGTGAGCTTATCTATAATACCCGAGTGGGGTATTGTATCGAAGGCTTTTGCGAGGTCCAGGTAGGCTGTGTGGACAACCTTCCCCTCGTCAATGGCCTTGGTGACTGTTTCAAAGAAATCAACCAGGTTTAAGAGGCAGGATCTGCCCTTAACAAAGCCGAACTGGGTAGGATCCAGTGTTTGTAGGTCCCCAATATCTTTATTTATGAGGTCCATGATGATCCTTTCCATAGCTTTGCAGACCAAGCTAGTCAGGCTTATGGGGCGATAGTTTCCAGAATCTGTTGAGGCACCACCTTTATGGAGAGGGACCACTGTTGCTGTACGCCACTCTTTGGGCACATATCCTGTAGTAAGGCTGACATCGAACAGTAGCTTTATGTTTGGGTTTAGCTCTTCTTGGAGTTTATGTAGGACGCAGCCCAGGACACCATCTGGTCCCATTGATGCTGTGTTTTTTGCTTTGGAGAGGGCGGCTCTTACCTGAGCATCTGAGATGTCAGGGGCAGCACTCTGCTGGGATAGATATTTGCCCTTTGGTGGGGAGAGGGAGAAGTTTGCACTGAACCTGTCAGCTAGGATGTTGGCAATGTCTGTGGGTTCGTGTATTTTTGTCATTTTGGACTAATTCTGAGCATATCTGGGAATTACCACCCAGGTTCCTAACATAACTAAGAAAGCCTTGTGATTATCCTTAGTGTCCTGTGCATTTTTTCTCTCAAGCTGGCCTTAGACAATTTTATGAGTGCCCGTAGTTTTTGCTAATACTGATCAGTGATGCCTTCCCTTTTTGGGATTTTGCTCTATCATTTAGTAGCTTCCTCCTTCTATTGTATAGTTTTTTTATGGCTGGGGTCCACCAGACAGGACATCTGCCTTTGGAGGATTGGGTCTTGGTTTTATTTGGGATCGCATGATCCATGCATTCCTGAAGGTGTTCATAGAATAAATTTATAAAGGATTCTGCGGTCTGGGACGTATTTTCCACAGGCCCGGGGCTTTGAAGGATTCCACCTCAGTTTTGAGGAGTGTGAAATTTGCTTTAGAGAAGTTTTTCACTGTGGTTTTCTGGGCAGGGGGTGGGGTCGGGATGTGAATATCCAGTGAGATTAGTTTATGGTCTGATCTTACCAGTGAGGGATACACTTCTGGTCTGGAGCATAGAGTCCCCATGTTGGTGATGATCAGGTCCAGTATGTTTTCCCCTCTTGTGGGAGTGGTAACAAGTTGTTCCATAGCATTTGAGTTTATAAATTCTAGGAACCTTTGGGCTAGGTGTTGGAGCTAGAGTAATGCTCCCAGTCTATGTTTGGGTAGTTGAAGTCGCCCAGTATAATGGTGTTTGGAGAGACCTTCATATTTTCCAGTGTTCTCAGGAAGGCCAAGTGTGGTTCCTGGGTTTGGGAGGGTGGTCTGTAGCAGGCTATAAACTGGAAGGCAGTTTTACCCACTGTTAGTTGCACATGGATAGTCTCTGATGCTTCGTGCTTTGCCACCAACCTGGAGGTGTGGGTATCTTTGATGAATATCAATACTCCCTCCTTTGTGGTTCGGTCCAAGTTTTGGGGCGAAAAGCATGGTATGAGGTATAACCTGGTAGTGCTGGGGTGCTCTCGGGAGCCCTGAACCAGGTTTCTGTTACTGCACAGATATCGATGTTCTCCATGCTAAGGAGAGTTTGAGTAGTGCATCTTGAGGTTTAGACTTCTGGCGTTGAGTAGCATTACTCTTAGTTTCTTATCCCTTGTGATACCTATGGAGGTGGGTTTGTCTTTGAGCCTTGCCTAAAAAGGCACTATGGGGTAGCAAGAGCCTTTGCCAATATCCAAAGCCCAGGGGTGACAGGTGCAAGCCGTCCCTAGCAAAGCATCGTGGCTTGTCGAGCATATCATCCCAAGCTGACAGGCATTGGATCCCTTTTGAATGACACCAGTACTTAAGCCAATTGTTGAAATTGATCATCTTGTCTTCATATTGTGGCATCATTCTTGGTGAGGGTAAGATGCTACTCAAGGTCAGGGTCATACCGGCCTGGGCTACATGCTCAGAGAGCTCCTTTATGTCTCTTTTCATGTAGTTCAGGGAGGTACGTCTCAAGTCATTCACACCAGCATGGACAATGACTGAGTCATATTTGTACTTGCCTTGGAGTGACCTGAGTGCTTGTGTTATGTGGCGGATCCTAGCGCCCGACAGGCTGCTCACCGTGACCCTCTCCTTGTTCAGCTTGGTGAGCGGGACGTCAGTGTGCCTGACGATAGAGTCATCTATTACAAGTGTATCAGGTGTGTTGTTTAGTCTTAAGGGCTGTGACTGTTTGGCACACTGGCTTTGTGAGATATGTGTTGCACGTGTTTTGTTTTGGGGTAGCGGCTGCTTGGGTGTCTGCTTTGGAGGTCTCTGCTGCTTCATCAGATCTTTATTTAGAGCCTCTGAGTATGTTTTGGTGTGATTATGTGTTTAGTTTGCTGTCGTGGTACGTCTATGTGAGACTGGAATTGTAGTGAGTGTGGTTTCCTTCTCCTCCTGACTGGTTATGCCAGTACTGAGTTGAGAGAGCTTAGCCTCCAGTTTGGCTATATGGTTGCATCTCTCACATGTGTTGGAATTTGTTGGGAGGAGGAGAGGGTTGTCTGTGTACATGAGGCAGTTGTAACATTGCCTCAAGATTCCCAGATTCACCAGCTGGACCGAGAAGGAGATTGACAACTGACCTTTGGACATGCTAGAATAATATTGGGAATTCCTTAATAATTGAAAACCAGGGCCAGTGGGGAGTGAGGGTGTAGTGCTTTTAATTTTTAGTGCTGACTTATATAATTGCTTTAGTGAGCAAGTGCCAGGTAACTTAAGTGCAATGTGTTACAGGTAACTTAAATGCAAAAACGACAAACAGTAACTTTCTTTCAAGTGAAACAAGGAAATAAGTACAGTAAGCAATGCAGATATCACTAGTGATCCACAGAAGCGCTGAGAAGCCACGTATTAGGTGGAATTAGCGTTCCAGGGAAATAACAAGCAAACAAACAACAAGCATATAAACAAAGCTAGATTCAGCAGGCCTGGATCATCAGGTGAACACTCTGCACACTACACTATTGCTTACATGTTTCATTTGCATATATCGTCCTTGTTATCTTCCTCAGCATTTTAGGCTGCTTTCACCGTGGCTAGGCAATGGACACACCTGCGCACCTACTGTTAGCTGTAGTTGGAGCTTTAGACACCAATACAGGGGTTTCTTCTTTTGATTTTTATGTCCTGTTGCTGTTGTACACATGGAGGTCTGTTGGTGGGGATATATGGACACCTATGAGAGGTATCGCTCATTTATTTCCACTTTCTGCTGTTCAACATTGCAGGGACATGTTTATTCTGAGGGCTCTGCTCTCAGACATGCCCCCTGCACTCGTACATGCTCCATGTAAGCCTCGAGGCTTGGGCAGCGTGCCTTCATTACTACGCATGGCACACTGCCATCCTGCTCCTAAGTGGCCACTTCCATGCAGGCCTAGACTAGTACTGCATGGAAGATTAGTAAATCCGGGGGTATGTCACAATTTTTTTCAAATAAATTAATAATTGGGTACAGAGGTTGATATAAAATTATGGAATCCCTGCTATAACGCACTTCTGAATTTGAAAGCCATAAGGATAAATTCTGTTTTCTTGTAAAATGTCTTAAGTTGATTAAGGTGTCAGTGATGTAAGCCCTTTTAGCAGGTACAAATGTTTAGACATGTTCAGATAAATTGGCATATTCAAGGGTAACAACAAAGTCACTATAGATAAAAATTTTGAAGTCGCAGTCAACACTAGGAATAATATCCACAGTGTGTACCAGCCGCCTGTTTCCCAAGTTGTACTATGGCTGCTCTCCCTCCTGTTCAGTCCCCATGTTGACCTCTGGTTCCACTCCTGAGTTCCCTGACTAGATAATGTGTGAGTCTGATTCTTTATTTGTTCTGACCAATGGAGAGGGGGAGTTCTAAAGGGACCTTCTCCTGGGTATTTTGGGGTTTAACGTGTTGATGTAAATCATTATCAGAAGATACAATGCGGTAATAATAAATCTCTTTATTTTTCTTCTTTATTCCCTTGCTACTATTAGGAATAGAATACGACTGATTTATTGGTATGCTCCCTCTTTTCCCATTCTAATTTCTTTTCTATTCTTTTTTGCTTTTAATGTCTTTATGAAGGGAATCTACTTTAATTAATATATTTCTACACCTGGAGTCATAACTGTTGAATTATAAAGCTTTAGTAATAGAATTTTCCAGTAAAGTTATATCATGCACAGAACTGTCCATCTCATGGTCACATGCTTCCATGAGCACTTCCATATGTTCATATCCATGCTTATCGAACAAAACAAGCAGTTCCTTGTATAGTCTGGACCCCATCCCACTCTGCAATGACATCAATGATTATCAAAGTTGGCACACAATCTGCTGGTGTACCACCTCATTGATTTTTGGAGAGGCTGGTGCCAACAGTCTCCACTGGAGTTCTCGTCCCTCTACCAATACATTACTTAGTCTTTCTCCATGATGGCTTAGCTGGCAAAAATGCTGACTTTTCCCAGCCCAGAAGGTGACTCAAAGACTGAGTACACTAATCAAATTTGGAACTGCTGTGCCTCAGTCAAGGATCCAATTCTCTCCACCACACTGCCAGCCAGTGAGGGTAGTTATTGCAGTAATGGGCTTAACTTTAGTATGACTGTAGATGTTACACTCCAACACACACACATGCACACACACACACACACACACACACACACACACACACACACACACACACACACACACACACACACACGCGCGCGCGCGCGCACGCACACATGCAAACAAACGTGCGCGCACACACATACACACACACAGACACACGCTTCCATGAGCTGCCAGTTATAATACTCCATAGGAGTTTTCTTTTAACAACTAACTGACAGAACCCTTCTTCTACTGCAGAAATTTTTATTGGCTGATATTGTCTACAGCCAGTGCTTACTTCTTAGCGTCTTGTCTCAGCTTATTCCTCTCCTCAGTACAATATGCTCTCTTTAATTTAGCCTTCCAGTCTGCAATCCTAATGGATGCTGGGAAATAAATGGATAGTGTGCAACGTTATAAATATCCTTTACAACAGTACAGATAGCTATGTAAAATCAGAAGTGCATTCACAGATGTGTAGCAGCAGCAGCAGCAGCATGCAGAATCTCTTACCTGCTGCAGAACTGTCAGCATAGTGCATGTATCACCCTTTTAGAGCACACAGCATGCAAGTGACCTGCATGCAAAATGCACTGCTATAGCTAGAGATATACTACATGCTTGTACATAAATATATAATGCACAGAATCCAGAACAGCTCATTCAATTATACTTCACAAAACTAGTTTCAAAAATAGCACTAAGGGTCTCTGAGGTCAACAAAAATAAATAAAAATGAGCAAAAGCAACTCTGCAAAAACACATACAAAAACCCACCTGGAAACATAAATAGATGGTTTCCTGCAATGGACAAAGCCATCCAAATGCTTCCACCCCCACACATTTATATAATCAATTCCCAGAATCCACATCTGATCAAAAGAAAAATCATTCATTATTTGTGATGCCCTAGCTCATTGTAGAAGGATGATTTCCAACTAAACAGCCCTTACTCTTTTTATGGCCATTTTTTCTGAGCAAAATCTAGTGTGTGTGTGTGTGTGTGTGTGTGTGTGTGTGTGTGTGTGTGTGTGTGTGTGTGTGTGCGCGTGTGCACTCATGTTTATACGAGAGACAGACAGAGTATATTTATGAGTATTTGCAAAAAGGAAGCTGTTGCACATTTTCCACTGAAAACTGAAGTTACTCCACATGTGAAAAATGCCAGCTTACTGATAACTTACTTAATTTTAATGTGGTGGCATCACTCCAGTCCAGTTTCTATGCATTAATGTGACATGTTACTTAATAGATTTGCGCATGTGTTGAATGCACAGCACACTTGTCAGGATGGTGCCTGTGATTCACTCCAACTATTAGCTCATTTGGTATGTTTCCCTTACATCTTTCTAAATGAAGATATTTGTTTGCTTATTATATATTAAACTGTATAGCTGATTGGTGGTTAAGGTTAGTTAAGGTTACCAGTGGTCTTTATGTTACCCATCTGATAGATTTAGTCTTTAAATCAGGTGTGCCTCATTAAGTTTTAAGAAGCCTCAGGACATCCAATGTTGCCATAAAACATGCTGGAGAAGCCTGTCATAAATTTCTTTGGGCCAGCTAGTTGGAAAAAGAGGCAGCTCTGCTGAGCTGGTGAGTTTCCTGGTGAACAAATATGTTTAATAAACATCTTTCATAGCAATATTTTCGGACCTATCTTCACTGAAAGGTGCACTTTGCTGAAGTAAACTTGTGGTTTCCACATCAAGTAAGATGATTTCCTTCAGATGACAAAGAATGACCCTATGCCCAGATTGTGGTGCTTCCATTAAAAAAAATTCAGTAGCTGTCCAGCATGTGGGATGATGTCTACTTCACTGAAGTATTTGGTAAAAATAGGATGCTGGGAAGGAGAAAGAGGCAGTCAGAGAAAAGGAAGACTCTCCTCAGGATGAGGAGCAGCACTAAAAACACTTTGAATAGATTCAGTAGCTTAACTATTTCCTGTGAATCAATGTAACAGTAACAAACATGAAAACTGAAAATGTACATTCTATTCAAAGAAATCTAATTATGAAAAAAAGTGGTGTGCGCTGTATTATTCATGTTGACATAATGCAGTGAAAGCCTGTGTGATGTCTCTGAGTAACCCAAAACAGTAAGAATAAGATACTTTACTTGCTTTTCCCAAACCCTCAAGAGTTTTTTTATAATAAAGCCAGGGCCGTCATGGTGCATCTAGCACTCATAATGTATTCCTATTAGGGCAACCATAGAAAGGATAAAAGTGCTATAGGTTATTCTGGACCATACCTTGAACAAGGTCACATTCTGTGAAGAGATGGTATGGGAAACAAGTCTTCCAAAGACCCTCATTAACACCCATCTCAGATGGTGACAGGCTGGTCATTGCTGTGAATGCACCTTTCTGTGAGGATAGTTAGCAATGCATTGTGGGTGCCATAGCACAGGGGCACAAGATAATGCCTGTCACAAACACTTCCTAATTAAAGTCTTATTTGAAACAGTTATAGGTGAGAGTATAGGGAAGTTCTTCATGGTTTAATTTTCAAAACAGAACTATAAGAACAGTTGACCAAAACAATTTTGTTTAAAAAAAAACTAAAACCACCTAATTATTTCTTGTGGAAGTGGAATTCATTATATGCAAGATAACTAATGCAGTCAAATCTGGACAGTTAACCAAGACTACAGCAGTCTCTTAGTTAAAGGGATGTTGTCAATAAAATAACTCTTTGACCATATCTGACACACTTTGTATGACAAATCCATCCTTAAACAGATTCATCATTTTATGTCCTTCTGACATTTGTTGATACTATAGCATGTTACATTGCACAGCATTATCTGTGTTGGCCCAGTATTAAGAAACCATGGTTTCTACTCTACTAAGTTTATTGCATTCCCTACTGTAGCGGCAAACTACAGCCAGATTTGCATTAGTTTCAAATGGCCGTACTCTTAGTTATTCATTTCAGTGTGACCTCAACCTTGTCGCCATCTGGATAACATTTTGACAAGGTGGATGCTTGCTGCAGCAGAATATCAAACTTTGGCTGTAGTTATGTACAACTAAGTGATGTAACAAATTGAACAGCACCCACAATGTACTTGCTGTATTTAAGAACTCTAGCAAGCATTTAAAGGATGGCCAGTTTCCAAGTGGAATACTTGCTGGACAGTATGCTTTGTACAACCCTTGCATACCACTGGAGACACACTACCATTCCACAGCATGATACAGTGTAGGGTACTGTCAACAAAAGTATCAAAAGTAATAAAGCATGTCAAAGTAGGCAAGTTGTCATCTGGATGCCCTAATTAGTGCAAAGAGTATCGTAAAATGGAGAATTCATTGAAACTTCCTTGGATCCGTTATCAAGCAGGAATGCTTCATCCCCAGACATCACCTATCCGACTACTACAGCCCTAGGTCTCAGGTGAGCCACAAGAATATGATGAAGTAATCTGACTGCACCATCTACTGGGCACAAGAATTTAGTATGCGTTAGGTCATGCATTATTCATATCCCTAATTATTCTTATAATGTTGATGACTGATGATAAAAAGGATCATGATTAAAGTCCTTCTGTGTTTTTTGCAGTTCCATGAATGGCATTTGAAGAGATGTTACTGAAATGGAGCATACCGATAATACACATCTGACATAGAAACACATTGCCTGTTGCAGCGATTACTTGAAGTACTTTTCTTAAGTGACAACGATCATTGTGCCACATTGTTTCCCTGCTCATGCAGCTCTTGAAATTGCAGTGTTGCCCCTCTAAAGTTAGAGACATCTGTAGAAGTAAACTAAACATTCAGACAAGACATATTCTCATCTCAATGAACTAACACTGAGTCAGTAATATATAAAAAGCACATGCACGGTGTGATTTGTAAATGCGCAGCTGAGCAGATGTTTTGTGGGGTAATACAGCAATAACCATCACACAACTGGCAGTGAAAGTGGCTGAAATTGCCCATGACTGGTGCAACTGAGCCATAAGGCAGGGCCTGAGTGAATACATTTCACCAAGCTTAGGTAAAATTAACTTTACCGCTTGACAGGTACATTACTGCTATCATACTCCAGATTTCTTAACATGCACCATAACAGAACTTGTTCCTGCAGGTTTTATCTTGCACTAAAAGGAATCAGGTGAAATGTTTGTCTAAAGTGTTATGAGTGTGCACATCCAGTTCAGATATGTGTTCATGCTTGCATGACAAATGGGTGGATGTTTTCATTGTTCACTGAGAGTTTACCACTGAAAAAGTGTTTCTTAGAATGTTATTTTTATTGAATTTACAAGGTGTATTGAAACTCTACAGATGCTGTCATTTTGAACTGCCTGACCTTGAGATAATCTAAATGTTTTTAGTATTTACCTGATGCTTGAATAATAGCAGTAATTCACCCTGTTCCACCTGGCTAAATAGACCTTTTTTAATTGTAATTGTAGTTTATCACCACTAGAAAGACTTAGTTGAGCCGATAGCCTAGTTGTAGAGCTACTTTTAGAGTAGTATGTAATTCCATTCACCCATAACTTATATAGTTTTGTAAACTTCAACATCCCTCAAATAATAGGAAGGGAAAACATTGTTAAAGGGATTTACACATGTGACATCACTAAGTGCTTCTTAAGCCCTGTAATACAATGTCATACATGCACTCTTCAATAAATACATAAATACTATTCAAGATGGATCCAGATAATATAGCTCAAGCTGTACAAAAAGAATTTACAAACATGAATTGAAATTCCAGGACTGGGTCTGCCGGGATTTATTTTATTTTATCTGTTGTTTGTTAACCATTTGATTGTAGTCCAGTAATCATTTTAGTGACTTCAGGTGGTAAATGGCATTCACAACAAAAAACAGAATTTAAAGAGATGATCAGAGCAGCAACATAAAAAAATTGGCAACTATTATGAACAGACAACAATATTTTATAAAGTAACTCAGAGTGACATATGACTCAGATATGTACACTGAATAAAGTAATGAAAAATTTTATCAGAGTTATGCATATGTTAAAATTAAGTATGCTATGTACAGTGTCACAAGTCTCATTGAGTAAGTAAAGACTAATTAAACAACTAAATAATATTGGTGATGACCTGCAAGGATGACAGTATTCAAGCCACAGAGAAGTCAAATTCATAAAACAATCCCAAGTCTCTGAATCAAATATTGCTTAAAAATGATGGTAATATCTTTCAAGTGTGTCTGCTTAAAGATGTATATGTCTAGAGTTCTAATGGTCTTCAAAATCACTTGCTTGTTATAATGTTCATACATTTCTAAACATATTTATACCCCTGTTGGAGGTGTTCTTTTACTTTTTTGCTTTAAACATTTTAGCCTGTCCAAAGATGACATTTCCTTGGGAATCATGTTCCAAGTGGCAGGTGCGATTTTGCAAAAAGCTCTTTAGCAAATAGCAGTAGAAAAAGAGGCCTACTAAGTTTAACAGCAGAGCTGGAAAGAAAGTGGATTCATGAAATCAAAGCATGACTGAGAGAGGTGGGCAGTACCTGTCTTTATGAAGTTTGAAGGTTAGAGAGCTTAGCAGACAGGACACCCTGGCAGTGATAAGGAGTCATTTCTGAATTAATGACCCCGGTATCCTTGAAATCCTGGGAACGGTTTTAAGTTCATTGATTTTCAGTACGGTGGAAAAAATAACTATTAAAATATTCCAATAAGACATTTGACATGACTCATACCTCTCAACTGTCCAGATTTTTGTAGAATGTCCAGATTTGTGCCTCATGTTTTTGGTCTCTTCCTCATAAAATGTGTGATGTTCTGGATTTTTGTGGCAAATTAGTGAGGAGTGAAATTCATTAAATAATAACAGACATTTGAGTTTCAGACTTCACACCCATCAAAAATGCATGATAAGACGATACCTTTTATTCTAGCAACTTTCTAAGTTTATATGAGGACTATTTAAAATGTGTTCCTATTTCTGGGCTTTTCTCCCATTATTTTTGGCTTTGTCCAGATTTTTTGTGCTAAGAGATTGAGAGCTATGTCTAGGAGTAGTTGTAAATTCTTAACAATATCATAGATAAAGGGTAGGCAGGCTGCTGAATACATACATATGTGCACACACACACACACACACACACACACACACACACACACACACACACACTCATACACACAAAAACATGGACTAAATAATAAGTTCATAATAAGTAATCCTTCGACTGGTGAGTGACAGAAAACATTGTTAACTACTACTGATGTAAAACAAAAAAAAAATATGAGTCATTTAGCTCCTTGGAGGCAATTCTGTCCTGAGCAATAGGTTATTACAGCATAAAAGTCAAGAGCATGAATTGCCTAGTTTTCACATAAATGTTAACTGATCGGAAGTTTGTATAGCCCAAAGCATATTCTTAAACTGCGGAATGTGGTGCAAGAGAAAGCAGAGGCAAACCATGGATATAAACTTCTGTTCATGTACTAGCCCACTAAAGGACAATCTAGTAGCCCAGAGGTAGAGGAAGAGACTAATATGAGCAGATGTAGTGGAGAAATGGTGTGTATGCACTGTTTTCTGAAAAAAAGCTGACCACAGGCTTCAAATGGCAATGAAAAATAATGTGTGAGTGAGTGAGTGAGTGAGTGAGTGAGTGAGTGAGTGAGTGAGTGAGTGAGTGAGTGAGTGAGTGAGTGAGTGAGTGAGTGTTTTCAGGACATGATCTGTTTTTCTTCATATTTTTTTTTCTCAAAGCATGGTCTGTTGTTCTTCATTTTTTTCCTCAGGCTTCTGTCATATTTTCTGTTAGCTTTGACTGAAAATTATAACTAAAAAATAGTAAGTCTTTTTCTAGTTTTTTAGACCCAGAAGCTCATTTAAGAGATAACGATAGGGGCCAACAACCTAATCCAACACCTTCTTCCACATTTGCATTTTAGCCTATAACCATCTACATCTTTATGGACCTTATTTGCAACCTCACAGTGTCAAACATCACTCAGTTTTATCTGGCAGCTCTAAGGTTCATTGTTGTTGGATATCTGTTTGACAGCTACTTGGTTGAGAATGAGCTAGCATTCAAAATTAACATTCACTAAAGTGAGGTCCCTTCAGGGCTAATAGCCTATTGACTAGGGTTCAGCATCCATACAACTGATTATATTTAGTAAGAGGGTGCAGAATTCTTGTTTGGGTCTCTGCCCCCTCAAAAAATAAATGTTTGACCTCTGCTTTAAACTGTGTTTTCATTCAGAAGTGGAATGGAAGGGCAAACTGTCTGAGAGGGCTTTCCTAGATCTACTCTTGTCAGTGGGCTAAAGTGCAGGCATTATGGCTGCCATGGCTGTGTAGCATCCGGGTGTCACCTTATCAGTCTGACTACCTCCTCTGCTAAGCAACTCACTAGAAAGCCTGAATACCAGAATGACTGCCTTCCTTCCCTTTCAGAAGAGTGAGACAGAATCCCTAGCATAACAGTTCCTTGTTTCTGAGCATGGCCGTACTTCTTTAGCGTAAGCAGGTTATGGCACTGTCACTACCTGCTGGCAGTGGAAAAGATAACTAGAGTTAAGTTTCTTGCTTGGTCTTTGTGATGGATAAATTGATACTTTGTCTCCATATTTTTTCATGAGTTCATAGGTAGTTACTAGGCATGCAGTCCAGGAGTCCAGTAAAGGAGTTATCACAAAATTCCCAAATGCCCCAAAACACTGGCTAGTTAAGTCATTTTCTCAAGGTTACACAGTAGACAATTAAAGGCTGAGGAAATCAAACCTTGTACCACAGGAAATAACTCATTAACAGTTCATAGCCTTAATCCTCTATGCCAACTGCCAGACAAAAAAGTACCACTACTCCCCAGTAGGGAATTGAACCTAGCTCTCACACATGGTATGTGGAGATACTCACCATTATACTAACAAGGAAGATAGGCTTGTAGGATTAATTCTGCTGTGCCACATTGTGATGTGCATCAGGACCATTATAGCGTCCCATAAGGACATTCCTCAGAGGAGTCAATTTGTCACCTTTGGGGTGAATCATATCTATAGCTCAAGCTACAGTCTTAATGAAAAGGGGAGCTAGTAATAATTTTTGGGCTTTTCAGACACCTTAAAGAAACTTCTCTTTGGCAGCAAAAGTAGCAGACAAAAATGAACCACTAACATCCTGATGACTCATTGTTTTCCCGTTTGCTCACAGTGCTTTTTGGCTTTCTATGTCAACAGAATGGCAAGAGATATCCTATATGCCATCTTTACCTATAAAGTTGGCATACAATATTCAGAAGCCAAATTGCCCAAGGAGCTGAAAGCTTGTGCCTGATGTAAGGAAGATGGATCCATATGGCCATTACAAGTGCAGGTGATACTTTTATTCACTTAGACTATGTTTTAAAGACAGAATTTTAGGCAAAAGTTTAGTAAATCAGTGTTATTTATTCAAGTGTTCTTTATCTAATATACTTGTACAAATAAATCTCTAAAGCCCCTCAAGTTCTCATTTTTAATACATGAAAAGTTTACAAAAAATCTTTCATATTTCTATTGCTTTGCAGTCTATGTGGTTTACGATACTACTAAAAACAAAACTCGGCTGACTTAAATTTAGTGTCTCCCCTTGCAGGAATTCTGGGGGGCATATTCTCCTGCCACAGAAAACAGTAGTTATGAAAGATCTTTTTGCACCAAGGTGGAGCGTCCACCAATCTGGGAAATTATAGACCCATCAGTCTAACTACCCTGATCTGCATGGCCATGGAATGGATTATCATGGACCTCATTAACAAGAACATTGGCAATCTCCAAACACTCAATCCAGCACAGTTTGGCTTCATCAAGGGGAGGTCATGTCTGTTAAATTTTGTTGACTTGTTTGAGACAAGTGACTAAAGCCATGGACAAGGGGAGGATGGTACCCACCACCTACCTTGACCTGGCCAAAGTTGTCGACACTATTCCTCACTCGGGCATAATAGATAAACTCTCTCAACTAGGCATCAATCCATATGTTACGAAATGGGTAGCTAACTGGTTCACTTATGGAACCCACCTAGTCAAAATAGGAGAATCCACCTCAAGCAGTAGGCCCATAAAGAGCGGTGTACCCCAAGGTTCAGTCTTGGAGCCTCTGTTATTTGGGATATACTTTTCTTAGGGGCAGGCCAAAACCAGTGGGCTATGGCTGACCAAGTTTGCAGATGACTGCAAGCTGGGCACTGTCATCAATTCCTCTAGCGATGTGGACATCCTCCAAGAGAGTCTCACCCAAACAAATGACTGGTGCCAGAAACATGGCCTCAAGCTGAATACCAAAAAAATGCATCATCATCCCCTTTGGGGAGAGTGATGTCCCCATGAATTATCACATTAATAACAATGTCCTAAGCATGCAATCATTCGTGAGACATACAGAAAGCTTATTACATGGCCCACCTCATAAGTAAGGCTATCTCATCCAAGGACAAGGAGGTCATGACATTCTTGTATCTTTCCCTTATAAGACCCATTATTGAGTACAAAGCCTCATTCAGCATGTACCTCGCAAAGCACATCCAGCAGCTGGGGAGACCACAGACATTCCTCACCAGGAGAATCCAGGGCCTCAAAAATCTACCATACACAGATGGGATAAAAGCCCTATCCTCTATTTAGTTTCATACAGACTCTTTCAGAGGTTATCTCGGACCCCGCCTTGATGGGACTGCTGCATATCCGCAAGTCAAGCTCCACTTGAGTAACCTGCACCCAAGGCCTCAACCTTGTCTGCAACATCAATAGGACTTGTTGGTGGGACAGATTTGTCTCCCAGAGACTCCCCCATCTGTGGAATAGACTCCCACTCCACATCAAGCAGAGTACCTCTTTACCCCTTTTTAAGTGCAACCTGGATAACTGAATGGAAAACAGAAAATACATCCCTGGGACTCCACCCGTGTCCCTGCTGGATAGGGGTATTAGGTTCTGACTTGTCTAAACATGGGCTAAATTCCTGGCTAGGCTTATAAGGACCTCAGGGCCAATAGCCTAGTAAATTCCTATGATTCTATGATCCTATTAGATTGACTGTTTGCATTCAAACAGGATTAGATTAGTTTTTTGCCACCTAGAACTATCTTCATATTTATTTAAAAATCTAATATTTTGTACTTAGTGGTCAATCTACTCTGGCATTCATATTAAAAAAAAAAGTAATGTACTTACCATGACAGTCCATCTGTGTTGTCCATTTTCATTCTTCCTCAACCATAGGGTTTTGAATCTTGGATCTGACTCTGCCGATACTATAGTTTGTGGCCAACTGAAATTGTCAGCTCTTCCCTATCCATAATGAACCAAGCCCTAACATACCTCAGATCTTGTTTGCTAATTGATATAAATAACAACTATCTGAATAGTGTTCCTAACAAAAGAAACCAAAATCTGGAGCTCCATAGAAGACGCAGTGGTGTCTTAATAGCATCTCATTCTTCCAGAAATCTAAGATGTCAAAGGTTGGGGGTTGGTGGGTGGGAAGCTGAGGAAGAATGAAAATGGACAACAAAGATGGAACATTATGGTAAGTACATAACTTCTTAATTTGATACAAATTTTCATTCATTTCTCAACCATTGTGACAGAGTCCCCAGCTATCTTATATCCCAGGTAGACTCTACCGAAGGATATTCCTGAGCATTGCTGAACCAAAGGCTGCTCTTCCCCTTGAGACCAGATCGCGTTTGTAATGAGTAATAAAACTATGAGGATTACCCCAAGTTGCAGTTGTGCATATGTTATCCATGGAATGGTTGGATGAAAATACTGAAGAGGTTGCCATAGATCTTGTAGAGTGAGCTTTTTAAGGTCTTGGTAATGGAATGCCTAATTTATTATAGACAAAGGTATACAGTCTGTAATCCGTATTGCTAATATCACTTTAGAGACAGACTTGCCCAATTTGTCATCTGCAAAAATTATAAATAATTGATCAGATTTTCTAATGTCTTTTGTTCTGTGTAAGTAGAAATACAGTTGCATATAAACATCTAGTAAATGCAACATGCATTCACCTTTATTTTTAAATGTGAGGAACAAAACAGACAAGTTAATAAATTGAATTCTGACATCACCTTAGGAAGGAAGGAAGGGCTATTTCTTAATGTCACCCTATTCTTATGGAAAATGAAGTAAGGAGGTTAAAAGGATAACGCTTGTAGTTCTGAAATTCTCCTGGCAGAGGTAATACCCACTAGAAATAAGGTCTTCCAGGTCAAACATTTAAGATCACATTTTCCAGCAGGTTCAAAGGTGGAATGGATTAAGGCCTAAAGAACAAGGTTCAAATCCCATGGAGGAGAAGGATCTTTACCTGCTTGAATGCCTTGGAGTGGAGTGTCACAACATAGAAACAGCCCCTGAATCCCATAGCCATTACTAGCCCCTTCACTGCATGGTTTGCTGCTTAAATACATGGAAATATTATCACAAAGTGGCAAGCAACAATGGAATTGCATTAAAAACAGCCCTTCAATCCCATGGACATTGTTAACCCCTTCACTGCATGGTTTGCCGCTTAAATACATGTAAAGATTACCACACAACTGCAAGCAGCAACAGAATTGCATTAAAAATGTCCCTTGAATCCCAGAGCCATTACTAGCCCATTCACTGCATGGTTCACTGATTAAATTCATGTAAAGATTAGCACAGAATGGCAAGTAGTAACAGAATTGCATTAAAAACAGCCCCTGAATCCCAAAGCCTTTACTAACCCCTTCACAGCATGGTTTGCTGCTTAAATACATGTAAAGATTACCACACAATGGCAAGCAACAATATTATTGCATTAAAACCAGCCCCTGAATCCTGGAGCCATTACTAGCCACTTCACTGCATGGTTCACTGCTAAAATACATGTAAAGATTACCACACAATAAAAAACAACAATGGGATTGCATGTATGCGATCAGTTATGAGTTCCACTTTTCAGACTGAAAACTGGGTCTTCCAAATCTTTATTCCAGGAAATCTGTCTGTTTAAATTGCAGGCAATTTGTTTATAAGCTAACTGAAGTGTTTAGGTCTCCCTATTTTAAATATTGCCTAGCTAGTGCCACACTGGTGAACACTGTGCTGAGGATGAATGTGAGGTACTAATAAGGAAAATAAAACAAAGTTTAACCTACACACATTTCTCGTATTGCATTCCAATCTGTGGCTCAGTTTTTTACTTTCTTGACTTAGTGTGCATGGTTTGCTGCTTAAATGCATGTAAAGATTACCACACAATGGCAAGCAACAATGAAATTCTATTAAAAACAGCCCCTGAATCCTGGAGTCATTACTAGCCACTTCACTGCATGATTCACTGCTTAAATACATGTAAAGACTACCACATAATGGCAAGCAACAGCTGAATTGCATTAAGAACAGCCCCTGAATCCTGGAACCATTACTAGCCCCTTCAATGCATGGTATTCTGCTTAAATACACGTAAGGACTACCACACAATGGCAAGCAGCAGCCGAGTTGCATTAAAAGCAGCCCCTGAATCTCAGAGTCATTACGAGCCTCTTCACTGCTTGGTTTGCTGCTTAAATACATGTAAAGATTACCACACAATGGAAAGCAACAATGGAATTGCATTAAAAACAGCACCTGAATCCCAGAGCTGTTACTAGCCCCTTCACTGTATGGTTTGCTGCTTAAATAGATGTAAAGATACCACACAATGGCAAGCAACGATGGAATTGCATGCATGTGTTTTGTTATGAGTTCTACTTTTCAGACTGAAAACTGAGTCTTCCAAATCATTATTCCAGGCAATCTGTCGTTTAAACTGCTGGCAATTTGTCTGTTTATAAGCTAACTGAAGAGTTTAGGTCTCCCTACTTTAATTATTGCCTAGCTGGTGCCGCACTGGTGAATGCTGTGCTGGGGATGAATGTGAGCTACTAATAAGGCAAATAAAGCAAAGTTTAACCAACACACATTTTCTTATTGTCTTCCAATCTATGGCTCTGTTTTTAGCTTTCTTGCCTTAGTGTGAGCCCAGTGCAGTTATTTACCTGTTTAGCTGCTTTACAGATTGTTTTTTTCACATAAGATTTATTTCGCAGTACCTGGCTCTACCTGCTCCATTCACCCTCACTTTGCTTGGGCTCACTCCTCTTCCCTACCCTACCCCTATTCCCATACACCACCCCTTCACTTTCAAAGTCAAAGTCAAACCCCCGGATTCACGAACCCTCCGTGTAAGACTAAATACGTCTTACTCAGAGGCTGCAGTTGAACAGTATGATGGTCAGTGTGCCATGAATATTCATGAGGGCACCCTGACTCAATTGCAAGTCTAACACGGACCATGCAGGAAAGCAGGGGGCGTGTCCGTCTGCCGAGCAGTCTAAAGGTCCACACCCCTGCAAGTGTCCGAAATGCAAAATGTCAACACACAAGAACAAGTCTGCTCAAATGTCCAAGTACCCAACACCACACACCCTGACACTGTAAACCCCCAGCACAGTTATAAAAAGTAAAACATTAATTTTTTTTTTCTAATTCCCGATATAGCTGCCCGTATTTGCGCGTGTGCGGGTGTGCTCATTGCTTAGCTGCAGTTAGCAATCCCGACATGGAAGAGCATAAGAAGGAATGTTTATGCAAATTACGCCAAACAGCAATAGCGTAATGGTAGAGCGTTCTCACAAAGAGGAGGCATTCAAGATTTGAGTCCCACCACTCCCCTTCCTATTTATGTTCTAAATTAGTATATGAAATAATTCCTGACATATATGATTAAAATTTTACTAAAAAGCATTGAAATGGCCTATGTATCAGTGAACAAAATATATATTTATAAAGGATCCTGACATATAATTGCCGGCAGTTAAGCAGCTCTTTACCCGGCTCAATATAGTTGCCCGTAGTTACGCAGCGCTTTACCTAGCACAATAGAGTTGCCTATAGCTAAATAGTGCTTTACCCAGCACAATCAGTTTGCGTGGAGGTGCACGCCGTGCCAACCAGCACACCGTAGGGCAACATGGAGCAACGTAGAGCAAAGTTGCCTAAACACAGCCACACCCCCTAGCCTGTCTGGACAGTAGTAAAATAAAATGCAATGACAAGGTTCGAACCCAAGACTCTGTGCACCATAATCAAAGTATTGAACCACTAAGCCATGACAGCTTAGGATAAACAGCCATTGTTAACATACATATACTTATAAATGGTAGATTAACCATTACTAAGCAGGTCTGCAGTCATCCGAGAATTTTCAAAAATGGCCAATCACAAAAATGTGCGGGAAATGCGGAATATTTAAGCCCCATAGGCAGGAATACTCACCATAACTGAATGTAGCTCCCATCTGCAGTTAGAATGGCTGGAGCTGGAGAGGGTACACGCTTTAGAGCGCAACGTTGGGGCATCGAGGAGTCGAAATACATGGTTTGGCTCCTTGTCCACCGTCATGAGTCAAGACTCCTGCAGGGCCAGTTCCAAGGGACCGAGTATAAGGCAGAGGCTTGGAACCGGTTAGCTCATGACCTCACCAGTGTCACAGGCGTTCCTCTGACTGGTGAGCAGGTCTATCACCACCATGCAGACCTGAAGAGATGGAAGCAGGACCTACTGAACCAATGGATACAGGAGGCCTGTGGGATGCAAGATGCCCCAATACTGAGTAGGTAGCCATGGAATGCAGTATGTAAGAAATGCTAATTGATTCTGTATAATGGATAGGTATGTCTCAATATCCCTTCATTTACTTCACAACTGCAGGTGTCCGTGCTGCGAATCAGCAAGCCTATGCAGATAGGCTGCTAAGGCTGCGCCACCAGGCAGGTTAGTGATTATTCTGCATGTATTGTTATATAAAATAGGTGAGAGAGCCTGAAAGAAAGTGTTGTAGCCCAATAATACAGCCATAAAATGCCCTGAATAATTCCTCTGAGTGTACTGTTATATAAAATAAGTCAGAGAGCCAGAAAAAGAGTGTAGTAACCCATTAAGAAAGGTAAAATATGTCCGGAATAATATCTCTGCATGTACTGCCATATAAAATAAGTGAGCGAGCCTGAAAAAGAGTGTTCAAACCTATTAATAAAGGTATAATATGTCTTGAATATGTCTTCCATATGCACTGTAATATCAAATAAAGGAGAGAGCCTGTGGAAAAGTGTGTAATGTAATTAATAAAGGTATAAAACCTGGAGTGTGTCTGTGTCACTTACTTTGAAATGTTGTTGTACCCTTGCATTATACAAATAGTACTGTTTTAATAAGTGCTCGCAACCTACAGTTAGGCAGTCCCATCTAAAGTGGTTGGTGGAAGTGCCAGTAGCTGTGAAGCATATATACAGTTACTGTCTGGCATGCATAAATAAATCTGGCACACGAGTAGCTCGTTAATTAGATCCATAGAAATGTGAGTGTGCTACAAGAAATGTAGGGTTCTGTACAAATCAAACTGAAAATGTCATGTGAACACATCCAGATATGTAGATAAAGAACTATAAATACAATCAATAAATATGTAGCAGTAACATCTGCATCTTGGACAGTTAGTATGTCAGATATAGGTCAGGTATACAATGAACTAGCCAAACCCATTACACAACCTAATGCATGTTGCCAAGTGTAATAATACATGTAGGGGATATACACCTACAGTCAATAGGAATGTAGTGTAGACTAAAAGTACTTATAACATGTTAATTGAGGTTTCTCTCTACACCCTACTGTATGTGCATAAACAATGCAATTCCACAACTCAATGGGTATGTGAAATCTCAAAACATTTTTGGGACATATGTCCTATTGTTCTATAAATATCTGCATTCACTTTGATGCATGTGCCCTGTTCAAACACCACAATCATGGTGGCCTGTTGCCACCAATCATCCCTGCATGCTGTTGGAATGTCCACTGTTGTTCAATATATGCATGTGTTATGCTTACTGTTCAACTGTTGGGACCTTGGTGTGTTGGGTAAATGGGAATCTTACTGCATGCTGTTACAGCTAAGTTTTAATGTTGTTGTTTATGTTGTAATTAAACACACCTAATTGCAGAACATATGGGAAGGCCGGTCCCAGTGGACCCACCTGTCCCTCCTCAGCTGGCGAGTGCACCTGGCACCAGCGGGTCCGGTGCCCAGCCTGGGCTCCCCTCCTCCATTGGTCCTGTGCCACCTTTGGGTGGAAGCGCTGCAGGAGATGGGGCTCGTCCCCCTCCCATGCAAGCGTGGGTGGAGAAGGGCCACCTGTCACCCTTCGAAGGGTCCAGGTTGTGGTGCGTAGGGAGATCCAGTGTCCAGCTTGAGGCGAGAGTGGAGCGTCTCACAGGTGAGCCTGCTTGTCTTATGCAGCCCCCAGCACAGCAACCCTCAGGGCTGGGAAGGTGCAGTGGTGACTACCCATGGGTGGGGATCTCAGTTCCACTGTTACCATATGTGGGCTCATGGGCTTGCGATTTCCAAACATCCATCCCCGTAAATTTTGTTCACCCACCCCATGTGTCATACACCGCCCATGTATGCGTCTTGTTTGTCTTGTCTGTTTACCTCCCCAACCTATCTCCCCAAATATACCTACTTCTTCTACCTCACTTTCCACTCTCACCTGAAAAAAAAAAAAAGGGCAATCTGTACCCACAAAAAAATTATGCCCCATACATAGCTGCCCATTTTGCACACATGTCCGCTGGACATGTAAACCTGATAATTCCAATTGGCAGTACAACATACTTTGTTGTCCACACCCCTCTCTCAGGAGTGGAAGGTTTCAAATTTCACTCCAAAGTTATTGCACATCCACAGCTGTTGCTGGTAAAGAAATTGGCAGCTATGGACCTTCCCTACACCTGTCCTGCACATCCCGAGCTTGTTTCCTTACTGTCTTTCCCTCTTTGTGCCCCCATTTTCACCACTTTCCTATCTCCCCATTTTCTTTTCTTTCAAAGAAATTAGCACAGGGGTTAGAGGGAGTAAGCACTTTTAAGCAGTAGTAAGCGGGATTAAGCGAGTGTGCGCATGTGTGCATTTAGCTTAGTATTGCTAAGCGTCACGCAAACTCACTTACAACTGCTTAAAAGTGCCTTAGTCACTCTATGTCAGGGCCCTTGTTCTGCTCAGCAGCAAAATAAAATACCTCTGTCAGTCTCAAACCCCAGACTATTGACACAATAGACTGCATGAATTACCACTAAGCCACAGCAGATATAAAATAACCTGGTGCTCAAATAAATATATCATGCATTACATTGACTGAATGTAAAGGAAAAATAGGAAGCCCATAACACAAAGCTTGTTCTGTGGATCTTTACCAGCAATTGTTGTGGAATGCATTACATAGGTGTGATATGAGAAGCAGCCATTCTAGCCACAAATAATGTTATAGAGGCACATTACAACCCCCACACAGTATCATAGCAGGACAAACAGTGGCAAATCTGATTACGGAAGAGGCCATACTACCTAACTGTGACTACTTTACAGACATGTCCCTGATTGTGAAACATATTTAAGCTGTGTACCTCTGAATCCCTCTGAAAAGTACTGACGTCAGTCAGAAAGGTGGGGCATTACATAATGAATACTGACAATAATAACAGGAGACAACGCTTGTACTTCATAAAAGGAGCACTAATCCATATGCACTGCTTCACTCAAGTCTACACTTACTGTCTCTATTATTTGTAAGGTGTACTTCACTTTTAACTACCTTTCCCTGACTCCATGCAAAGATATATCTGAGTGTTTCATAGGCCTGGCAGAGGCACAAACACACAAACATAGCAGCTATCCTGCTGTTACACATCTGCAAATAGCTTTGGTAGGGCTTCCACAAGCATACCCTTATGTAGGAGTACAACACAGAAATACCAAAGGATGTAGCCATGTACTGGTAGCAACTGACTGTAACAATGTCATTGTACCAGTGATGAAAACACCTGTGGGTTGCACAGACAAACAATAGCAGTGTAACATTTGACTACCATTTGGATAGGTTCACAGTTGGGAACTATGCAGACAGACCACCTGCCTTGATAAACTAACAGGTACACACCAATCCTTTAAGTCCAGTAAGATAACATTCACACAATAATACATAATGCTCTCTGTATGTCAGCATACCCCCCCACACTTTAAATACACTTGTGTGTTTAGGGTCTACCAAGGATGTAGGTAGGCATACACAGTACTGGAATTGTCCAGTTGTCCTGTGAACCCTGTACTAATGTCAACAATAAAACCACAAACCCTGCAGAAGTGAGTACATTAATATTCACAGTATAGCAGTTCACAAACAGTTCATGTGCCAAAAGAATACTTCTCAATAACTACGTTTGTATGGCAGTTAATTATATGAGTAGAAAAGAAATTACATAGTCACATAAATGTTGTGTAAGCATTTGTAGGGGTGAGTTAATCTCTACACTGATAGCTCTGTACTGCAAGTGGCAACAGTCAGGTCTGATTACAACACGTACATCACTGTCTACACATCTAGCTTCAGATATAAGAAGTATACCAACCTTCTGACGTGTCCACAGCAAACAAGCATAGGCCCCACTCTGGAAATCTGAAAGGTCTACGCCTACATACCTTAGCAATTTATAGCATTGGGTTGCTATGACAGTGAGTACTGCAATTACCACACAGCAGGCTGTATGCATTTACCAAATGCTGGCACCAATTGGTGCAGAGGGCATCACATGCACATGGGCAGATACCTATAAAAGCAGACTGTACTTGCTATCCCCACATGCAATCATTGCATTGCATTTGTCAGCAACTCTAGAACCCCTGGAGAGTAGTGACAAACTTTATTAATTAATAAAGAAATCTTTACTTAAGTAAAAAATATATTTACTTAATTATAACCTAACTATATTATTAAGAAAAAAAAGCTTAATTAGCAACCAATAATAACAACTAAGTAAAAAACTTTACTTAATAAATAAAAAAAAAATTGTCAAAGCATACACAGATGGACCTGAAAGTGAGTAACAGGTATGTAACAGATTTGTAGTTACCGTCAAGTAGTAGATGTTTATGAATAGTACTGTACATACTCTGAAACATGCATATGTGGCAGCATTAGGTATGTATGCAGTGATGCCATGCATAACTACTGCCATGGACAAATTAGTGTATAGCTGTGTGCAGTGGGACATAACTGTGACATATGTATTTCAGCATTATATGTCGAACATCTGAACATGTTATCTATGGTCTGTACAGTACTGCATATAATGGCAGTTTGGGGGAGTAGTGCAAACACCTATATAAACTTGGATGTGACAGAGTAAGACATGCATGATAGTCACATAATGTTTAGCTTAGCATTGGCAACTGCTGTACCAGGCTAGTATAGTAATGTTAGCATTTGCAGCTATATATACTCCCTGTACTATTACTGTATGCACACATGTGACAACTGTCCATGTTGTAACAAGGCCCAACAGGTCATCCGTGAGGTGTACAGACTTACAACAGTGTGGACCCTGTGTGTGTATGGCACACACATATGGAGAGATATTTATGTGTCTGATAAATTAGCATCTGAACATGTGCATAGAGCAAGGGACATACTGCAACTGTTTGTGAAGGGTGGACATTTATATGTTGGTGCAGGTTGTTATGTGCATATTTATATGTAGGTCGTAGTGTGTGGCAAACAAGACAGCATACAGTGCTAGCATATGACATGTGGTGTTTAAACGCTGTGAGTATGATTTGTTAGGTTTTTTTCTTCCAGATAGGGGGTCCTGCTAAAGATACATGGGCTGAGAATACCTTCCATGCAATCTGCACAAGACTGTGCAATATCATTACATAACTGCATCCCTCTCAACCTTTGCATAATTGATATTCCCACCATGAAAGGTGGACTGTATATGTGCCTATATGTATATCTATATGTACACCAATGGATGTTCATATGTACGCTCAAGCTCAATGTTGTAAACGTATTGCCATTCCTTTTGTTAAAAACCCTGTACCCATGAACTACCACATAGGTGGTAGTCTACTCAACACCGAAAGTGTGATAAGAGACTATGGGACACAGGTGGACAGTAGTGTCCCTTTTGATAATCACAGTGCCACACTAGTCATGTAAACTGAGTGTGGTCCACATGTCATCAGAAAAGGTGTGTCATCCATGGAAAAAGAGGGCAGTGTTCCACTGTACTCATCAGTCATAACACCCATCATAGAGTACATTGGCCCTATTGGTATGTACCTCAGAAGACATCCACAGGGACTGTAGACACCAGACACATACCTCACAATGAGTATTATCAGACTCAAACAGATGCCCTATGCAGACTGTCTTACAAAACCACAGCTACACTGTGTCGCATACCGCCTACCCAGAGGCAACCTCTGCCTAACATACAAAGCTATGCCAAACACACAGGTGTTGGACATGCTCCATATAAACAGATTCAACTCCATACAAGCTACACACTGTACTGATCTAAACCCTGTAACATCAAAAAGCAGAACATGCTGGAGTGGTACATTATCATCTCAGACACATACTCTGGAACTAACCACCTATCAATAGCAAATGAAGGTCCTCATTAGCAGTTGTCATGAATAATGATGATGAGTGGATGTGAGATAGGAAACACAACCCGGGAATCACCTCTGTGGCTCTGCATGACAGAGGCACATGAACCTACATTACATGGGTGTTGAAGGGCAGGGTACCATATGGCTAGGCTTCCATAGGCCCTATGGATAATAGCCTATTAGCTACCTAGGACCCGATACACACACGCATGTACTTGTTGCATTACTTGCTATGTGAGGTTGACTGGGTGTGATGGTGAATGTGTAGGTGAATGTGTCAAAGTTGGGTATATGTGTGATAGCCTAGTGGGAAACTGTGTATATCATGGTATGTAGTGTTGTAGCTCTAATCGCAGCAAAAGATACATATGCTATTGCTAGGCAGGAAAAGCAGTAAGGCATACGGTGTGATGTAGTGCCATGGTGTTGACTGGAGTGTACCATTGTAGGCTTAAGCAGTACATGCATGCTTATTGATTGTTAACACTAGTGAATACAAATCCCGTATGAACTGTAGTACTATCTGAAGCTGTAAGCCTAAAAAGCACAGGATGGTTTATATCCACATTGCTTGGAAACACTGTTTTGTTTGTTACCTGTAGTCCTCACACATTACATACCTCAGGCATGAGGTTTTGTAGGTGCTGACACACAGTACTGTATGTTACACAGGTAAAACTAATCTGGGTTGCCATACCTTTGTGTCTTATAGGTATGTCTGATGTGTGTGTGGGTATGCCTGTGACATGGCCTTGGTGGTATGTGTGTCACAGGATATATGTGCATATCTAGCAACATGTATAGTGTAGTACAGCAGTATGCCACCTATAGTGATGAATGTGCACATTTGTTACTGAGGGGTTTGCTATCAACAGGTAGCATGATGTACTGGTAGTACTGTAACTGTACTTTACATTCATTCCAATGGATGACAAATGTCTGCATGCATTAGCTTCATATACACCCCCAGTGACTAGGTGGTGCATTGTGTCACATAGAGTGTGCCATGTACTGTTGTATAGTCTTACATATTGGTTTCACTTTGTTGCTGTGCAGAACATGGTTTGGTATATAGTATGTTCCAGGCACTGTCAGGCAATTGTGGGCTGAGCAGTCCTATGTGGTATTAAAAGTGTGTATCTACTGACAGCCAATAGGTTGCTATATATAGCATTTAATTGATGTCTGTACTTTAGCATGTTAAGTGTGCCACATGACTTGCTCACAATTACTGTTTTATTATCTTCCAGGAATATGTCTCATAGCAGGAAACCTGCCTATTCCCCTGAGGAGGAGGAGGTCATTTTTGATGCCCCGATACATCATTACAACCTGCTGTTCTCCAGATCCAGCCAGGACCAGCATGGGCGCACTGCACTGTGGCAGGATGTTGTCCATCGGGTGAATGATATAGGCATGCATAACCAGACTTATGAGCAGGTACGCCATCACTGCAGTGATTTAATCAGACATTTCCAGCAGCATGCCTCCGATGTCCACAGACAACAGCTTGCCGCAGGTGGTGGTGCATCAACACATCCCCCCTCACCAGAGTGGAAGAGCTGCTCCTCAGCGTGGTGGCTCCTGGCCAACCAGTACAACAGACATGTGTCATCATGGAGGCAGGAGTCACCCAGTACGTAGATACAGAGCGTGCAGGTAATATGGCATATCTGTAGACTACTGTTAGATCAATTGTTAGAACATGCATTTATCAGATGTGTACTGTGTATTCAGAATATGTGGAGCCTGGTGTCATGCAATACTGATAATTTGGAACATAATTTGTATGCCTGTGACTGTCACCTTTTGTACTACTGTGAAATTGCAAACACACAGCAGCAATGCCATAGTTGTTGACACTGACAGACTGTCTCATATCCTTGTAGGTCCCTCTGGTGTGATAGCAAGACAGCACACCCATGCTGGTGAGTGTTCTACATTGAATATAGCATATAACATGTGCATGTCATGGGAGACTTGTAGGTCATATACACATGTAAAACACCTACACATAATTCATGCTCTGCATGTTCTCTGTGGGACTATGCACATCCCAGTAAGATGAGTAGCCGCCTCAAACACATGCAATACACAGAGCATCCCAACCAATTCTGGTACACTGTAGTGGACATTGTATAGGCAGCGTCAATACACATGCACACAACATACACCACTTTGTCATATGCAGTAAGTGTTAATATGATACACATGGCGTATGTAGACACCTGCTGTAAGGTCATACTCCAGTATCCCAAATGTCATCAACACAGCACACATACTATACCTGAGGGGTAGAGGCCTATCATGGGGTGGTGTGACACGCTTCAACACACAACACATTCATATTAGGCAATGCTCCCTATTGAACACCTTACATACCCATGTAACAACTGGCTGTGAAATGGTTAATGTAGCCAAAGTGGTGCAGGTCAGGTACAGCAAGATAGTTGCCAGTGTGACATACATTAGTGGCCTTGAGTGATCACATGATGCTGCCTGATAATGGCTCATGGTACTACACTACATCCAGTTACAGTAACTACAGTACTACACATAGCATTCATTGCTATACACCTGACAATTGTGTGCATCCGGCCATGGTATGTATACCTATGAGTGATGATGCATAGGACATGGGAAAGCATTTCAGACTTGCACAGCAATGTTGTGTCCATGTACACATTGTGTTCCAGGGTGAGGCCAATCATTGAAATACACACATGCATCAACAACATGTATACTGTTATCAACAAGGACTCTCCACACTCACACTGCATGCTGTTGAGCAACACACATCCTGCATGCTGACACATGTGATAGGACTCTTTGGCTTGTGATACTATACTCCACCATCAACCACTAATGAATATGTTCCGTATTGCTGTTGGTGTGTGTGTGTGTGTGTGTGTGTGTGTGTGTCAACTTGACTGAGTAGTGTATTTGTGTGCATGTGTTCAAGTGTGCATGTGTGCATGTGTGCATGTGTTCATGTGGGCATGTGTGCATGTGTTCATGTGTGCATGTGTGCATGTATTCATGTGTTCGTGTGCATGTGTGCATGTGTGTATGTGTTCATGTGTGCATGTGTTCATGTGTTCATGTGTTCATGTGTGCATGTGTACATGTATTCATGTGTGCTAACATCCTGTACAGATTGTGAAGTGTGTTTCCAGTCTTCCTCTCACAGGTGCTGAGGTATTGTTGGATGAGTGCAGCAGGGAACCTGAAGTCACTGCCACAAATAGTGGACATGATGACACATGTGTAGTGGCACAGGCAGGTTTGTCAGGGTCTGTCGTTGGCCTGCCAATTGACAGTACACAGCTGTCCACCCCATCTATGTGCACATTCATACTGCTGATACATCCCTCAACACCAATGGCCTTAGCGGAGGAACAGCATACAGTAGGCATTGACCAGGATAGTGTGGTATCAATGGCACATGCAACCCCAGACAGCAGCCATACCCAGACACCTGGAACAGTACCACATAGGCATATGTCCAGGGGTTCTCGTGGGAGCACTGCTGGTTGTAATGCCCCTGGCAGACGTGCCCCCACAGATCTCACAACCTCAAGTATGTTCCGGGCTGTAATGCAGGCACAGGCAAGTATGGAACGGTACACCAGGCAGGGACTAAGGGCGCAGAGGGCTCACAACACTGCTATCAATGACAGTGTCCATGACCTTGCTGGTACCATCCGTAATTACACCGAGGTCATTGATAGACATTGGGGTGAGACACTAAATGTCCTCCACAATGTAATGTCCATGTGCCAGGACAGTGCAGGACGGCTGAGACATTGATGTGGATGTATGCCAGCAACATCACCAGCTGGCACTCATCGCTGATGACACACAAGTCCCAGCCGCTCCCGTGGTGGCAGTACCAGCCCCAGCAATGTTGGGGCTTGGCTGTCAATAGACCATCCTAGCAACCACGTGCACCTGGCTCTGGCCAGTCCCAGCAGGGACATGGGTCCAGTTGACATCCCTCTGCCTCTGACGATAGTACCCAGTCTGGCTTGGTACCCGATACTGTCCTTGGCACCCCTGGCAGGCACAGGTACTGTGTCCATGGCCAGAGACAGTGATCTGTACAGCCTGGCAGTTACAGTCCGTGGCTGTCCCACAACCTCCCTTATTTGGCAGCCACAAGGTGGAACTGTGTGCATGCAGGCACACACACATAAACCAAACACCTAGGGCTAACACATACACCAACATTGACCCATACTGTACTGTTGTCCCTCACACACACACACACACACACACACACACACACACACACATGTCGATTGGATGGGTCATTGTCGGGCTCCGGCAAACCAATAACACACCCTGTGCATATGATGAAACTGTGCCACCTCCTGTCATCTGTGACAATGATGCAGGAACAGGCTTACATGGTGCTGATGCACAGGGTGACCTAATAGCAGTGTAGCAATGTTAGCATGTTGTCAACAGCAAAGTGATCTGATATCCTTTTAGGTATATCTGAGCAGGCATGATGCATTAAAGCTATGATTATCAATGTAGTATTGTTTACACCAGTGTTAATTCCAAAACTGTATTGTCCGTCCATGTGCCACTTGGCTGATGTGTGCGGTACTGGCAGCATGTGTTGGTGAGTGGATGGTACGTGTGTAATCTGTGCAGTGCAGATTTGCAGGTGTACATTTGTGAACTTGGTGGAGGTGCACCGTCTGCATGTATGTGCATAGTGGACACATGGGAAGGGTGACATGCCCTGTATTACACAGTGTTAACACTTCATATTTCCTATTAGTGGCCAGTATGCATTTTACTACACATATGTTACAACTTGGGTACACATGTGTGTATGACATGGTTTGACACTATGCTGTGGATGATACTGTTTATATCAGTCATTGTTTTGCATTCTGGTAGTATACATAACCTCAACAGCCTGATTTTACCCAATTGTTAGATGATGTATTGACAACTGACACACAGATGTAGGATACACAGTAGGATTTGAGTCCTTCCGGTACTATACTATACCAGTAACCAGTGGTATTGCCCGCCACCCATTCCTGGGACCACTCCTGTTTGGCATGTAGCCATCCTAGGTACAAGCAAATACACTAGGGATATGTCCGTCCAGATCTGGTAATGCATAGAGTGGCCTACAATGCATTCTCCGGATGAGACACTTATCCTCCACAAGGGTATCATACAGACAGATACCTGTTGACCAACCCATGCTGTAAAGCTATAAGCCAACTATGACATAGTCATCCACATTTACTATACATAGTATCCTGACAGTACCACATTGTTAGTAGCCCACAACATGTAGTAGGGGTACCGATGTGTACATACAGCCACATGTTATGTCATCTGTCCTTTGATATTCACATTTCCAAAGGTATGCTGATGTCCCTCAGTGCATCACATAAGCATGAAGGGGTCTGTATGCATATCCACGGAGGTGTTGTACACCTGTAATGAATGGCCATTATTGACAGACTGTGTTGTGTTTGAACATGTCTGACATATACCCCAGGCATGAACCCTCACTCACACTATTCTATAGAAACTGTCATGAGTGTTTGTGACACAGATGACCTAGGCCACAGATCACTACAGTGGCTGGCCTTGCCACATACATACATGTGTGACCTAAGGTCTGAGAAGCAGCAGCACAGACTATCAATGGTAACAGATGTATTCATGTAGAAAGCAGGCTTCACACCTATGAACTAATTGAGGTCACATGTACATATATGTATTTGCCACACAGATAACAATTGAGGTCACATGTACATATATGTATTTGCCACACAGATACCTGAAGTGTGCAATGCACATACTGTTGTTTTACTATGTCATACAGTTGTAAAAGCAAAAACCACAACACATTGACCAACAGTGTCATATACACACACTCAGCAATTGCAGGATTCAAACCTCTATCTAATTAGGTTATGATACTAGAGAGATACGCATCAACATGACGTGCTATATGCTTTACTGGCAGTTTTTATTTCCACTGCTGTATTTGTGGGATACTGACATCATCAGACTTGCCAAAGAGGAGATTACCTCTTTGAATGTGTTTTCCCAGTCTCCAAAAAGGGCACTCCTCTCAAACAAAATCACACACACCACCACACACACACTCAACAATTGCAGTATTTAAACCCCTACCTAACTATGTTACGATTTTAGAGTGGTACACATTTACACACCACACAATATTCTTTACTGGGTGATTTAATGTCCACTGTTGTATGTGTGGGATACTGACATCATCAGACTTGCCAAAGAGGAATTTACCTCTTTTAATGTGTTTTCCCAGTCTCCAAAAAGGGCACTCTTCTCAAAGGGAATCACACACACACGGAGCAATTACAGGATTCAAACCCCTACCTAACTATGTTATGATACTACAGAGATATGCATTAACACGACACGCTATATGATTGCCTGGGAGTTTTTATCTCCACTGCCGTATTTCTGGGATACTGACATCATCAGACCTGCCAAAGAGGAGTTTACCTCTTTTAATGTGTATTCCCAGTCTCCAAAAAGGGCACTTCTCTCAAAGGGAATCACACACACTGAACAATTGCAGGATTCAAACCCCTACCTAATTATGCTAGGATACTAAAGAGATACGCATTAACACTATGCGCTATATGCTTTATTGGTAAAATTTGTTTCCACTGCTGTATTTGTGGGGTACTGACATCATCAGACTTACCAAAAAGAATCTACCTCTTTTAATGTGTTTTCCTAGTCTCCAAAAAGGGCACTCCTCTCAGAGGAAATCATACACACACACGCACACTGAGCAATTGCAGGATTCAAACCCCTACTTTACTATGTTATGATACTACAGACATATGCATTAACACAATGCACTACATGCTTTACTGCATGCTTTCTTTTCTCCTGCTATATTTGTAGGATGCTGACATCATCAGACTGGTCATGGTAATGTGTGTGCACTTTGTTTTATGCAATCCCAGGAATGAACCATGTGGGTCAGCAGGTGTTAACAGCTTGAACAGGATTCCACAATTCTTAGCTTGTGTGATCTCTCCATAGACAAATTGCCATTCCTTCATATGACAATACATATTTATGCACAGGTTGTTGATTTTGTGAATACGACATGTGTCTGTGATGTTGATAAAGGGCTATTCAGAGTCTATGTGGGACGTGTGTAGCTCCCTTCAGTGATGTGTGTCCTGGGTGGCTGCCTTGCAAACAGTCTAGCAGGTTTGGGAACCATGATCTGCCCATGATCATACCACAGTTGGTAGGGCTGTGTGTTTGTCGGCTTCCAATAGCTCTGTTTATGACTTCAATCATGATGGACTCAATGGCCTTGCAGATCAGACATCATAGGCTTATAGGACTATAGTTCCCATGGTCTGTTGTGCACCAGCACTTGTGGGGTGTGCCATATGTTGCTGTGACACATTCAACAGTTTCAGATCCTGTAGAGAGGGTGAGGCTCAACAGACTGTTCAGATGCAGGGTCTGTTTGTTCTGTAGTTCACTTATGACACATATAGGGAAACAATGCAATCCAATTGATGCCATGTTTTCGACTTTGGAAGGAGCTGTTTACCCAGTCTACATGTGATATCTCCTGGTATGATGATAGGGACTTTTGTCAGTGGGAGGTGGGTATGTATGTATGGGCCTGTCTGACAGGATGTCAGCAATGTCAGTCGGGTACAGTTGGCCCTGACTCAGGACATATATGAGTGTACATTGCTGTGTATGACATAGCTGAAGGAAGTGTCATGGTTCTGTCTGGACTCCTTCGCAGATAATCTTTCCAAAACACCAACAAACCTGAGCACTAAACCCCTGTTATACTCTTTTACACACTTAGCACCCTACTGATCCCTTTTGATCAGTCAACAGAGAGTATGTCATCATAATATCCTGGCATGTCCAGAGGTTGGTTTTGTGTGTACTCTCCAGTCCAGCTGGTGAATATGGGACTTTTGAGGCAATGTTACTACTGCCTTATGTACACAGACAACCCTCACCTCCTCCCAACAAACTCAGATATATGTGAGAGATGCAACAATATAGACAAACAGGAGGCTGAGCTCTCTCGACCCATGACTGGCACAGTCTATCAGGTGGTGAAGGTAACCACACACACCACAAATCCAGTCTCACATAGACCTATAGCGACAGCAAACAAAATACATTACCACACAAATACATACTCAGAGGGTCTAAATAATATCTGCCTAAGCAGCAGAGACCTCCTAAGCAGACACCCAAACAACTGCTACCCCACAACAATACCCACATATCACATGGTTCACAAAGTCAGTGTGCCACATAGTCACTGCCCTTAGGGCTAAACAACACACCTACTACACTTGTAATAGGTGACTCTATTGTCAGACACACTGATGTCACACTCACCAGGCTGAACAAGGAGAAGGACACTTTGAGCTGTCTATCGGGTGGCAGGTCCCACCACATTACACATGCACTCAGATCACTCCAAAGCAAGTACAAATATGGCTCCATCATTGTCCATGCTGGTGTGAATGACCTCAGATGTTCCTCCCTGGACTACATGACAAGAGATATAGAGGAGCTCTCAGATCATGTAACCCAGGCCAGTATGACCCTGACCTTGTGTAGCATCTTACCCTCACCAAGAATGATGGCACAGTATACAGACAAGCTGATCAATTGTAACAGTTGGCTAACATATTGGTGTCATTCAAAGGGGATCCAGTGTCTGTCAGCCTGGGATGACATGCTCGACATGCCACGTAGCTTCGCTTTGGACAACTTGCACCTGTCACCCCTGGACTTTCGAATACTGGGTAAGGCTGTTACCACCCCCACAGTGCCTTTTATCAGCAAGGCTCAAAAGACAAACCCACCTCCATAGACAATACAAGGTAAAAGACACTACGGGTAATGCTGCTCAACACCAGATGTCTTGACCTCAGAATGCATGCACTCAAGACTCTCCTCAGTATGGAGAATGTCGATATCTGTGCAGTAACAGACACCTGGTTCAGGATCCCAAAAGCATACCAGCACTACCAGGTTATACTTCATACCATGCTTTTCGGCCACAAGATTCGGACCGGCCAACAAATTTAGGGGGAGTATCCGTATACATTACAGATACACACACCTCCAGGTTAGTAGCACTACAGGAAGCATCAGAGACCATACATGTGCAACTAACAGTGGGCAAAACTACCTTTCAGTTTGTAGCCTGCTACAGACCACCCTCCCAAACTCAGGAACCCCACTCAGCTTTCCTGGGAACACTGGAGAATATGACGGTCTCTACAGATACCATTATATGGGGTGACTTCACCTACCGAAACATTGACTGGGAATACTACTCAAGCCCCAACACCCTCGCCCAATGGTTGCTAGGATTTCTAAACCCAAATGCTATGTCACAACTGGTCACCACACCCACAAGAGGGGAAAACATATTGGACCTGATAATCATCAACATGGGGACTCCATGTTCCACACCAGAGGTATGCCCCTCATTGGTAAGGTCAGACCATACATTTATCTCACTGGACATCCATATTCGTCCCCACCCCCATCCTAGGTTCTCTTGGGGATGAACTTACTAAAAGCAAATGTCACACTTCTCAAAACCGAGGTAGTATCCTTCAAAGACCCTGGGACAGAGGTGAATATGGCTCAGACCACTGGATCCTTTTCAAACACATTCTATTGACACCTACTGAAATGCATGGATCGTGCTATCCCAAATAAAAACAAGACTCACTCCTCCAAAGGCAGAGGACCTGTCTGGTGGACCCCAGCCATAAATAAGCTATACAACAAAAGGAGAGGGGCTACTAAATGATAGAGCACAATCCCAAAAAGGGAAGGCATCTCTGATCAGTACTAGCTAGAAGCTGCGTTCACTCATGAATTCATCTAAGACCCGCTTCGAAAGGTAAATTGCACCAGACACTAAGGGCAATCACAAGGCCTTCTTTAGTTATGTCATGAACCTGGGTGCCATCTCCCAGATATGCTGTGAGTTACTGCAAAATGACAATACATACACTGAACCCACAGACATTGCCAACATCCTGGCAAACAGGTTCAGTGCAAATGTCACCCCCCATCCCCCTAATGAGCAAATGTCCTTCCCAACAGAGTGTAGCCTCCCTGACATCACAGATGATCAGGTGAATGCTGCCCTTTCCAAAGCAGACAACACAGCATCAATGGGACCGGACGGTGTCCTGGCCTGCATCTTACACAAGCTTCATGACGAACGTAACCCTCACATGAAGTCACTGTTCAATATCAGACTTATGACAGGATATGTACCCAAGGAATGGCGTACAGCAACAGTGGTCCCACAAAAGACCCCAGACACTATCACCCTATAAGCCTATCTAGCCTGGTCTGCAAAGCTATGAAGTGTATCATCATGGAACTCATACACACAGACGTCGGGAACCTACAGACACTGGATCCTACACAATTCGACTTTGTTGTGGGCAGATCTTGCCTCTTGAACATGGTCGTCTTCTTTAAGCAGTTACCAGGTCCATAGACGTAGGGAAGGTAGTCCACACAGCCTACCTGGACCACACAGAAACCTTCAAAACAATACCCCACTCGGGCATCATACATAAGCTCACCAGCTTAGATATCAACACATATGTCACAAGATGGATTGCTAACTGGATAAGGGATAGCACCCACATGGTAAGTATTGCTGGTGCCATGTCTGACTCTACACCAGTTACACATGGCATCCTACAAGGCTCAGTCCTGGGACCTCTCTTGTTCAGTATATATTTCTCTGACGTACAGGCTAACACAGGAGGAATATGGCTGACCATGTTCGCAGATGACTGCAAACTGGGTGCCATATTTGACTCTCCAGCTGGCACAAGCATCCTCCAAAAGGGTCTCACAGAGATGGATAACTGGTGCCAGAGCCATGGCCTACAGCTAAATGCCATTACATGCATAGTCATCCCCTTTGGGAATAACAAAGTGCCCACACATTACCACATAGGTGTTAATACATTAAGTACGGTAGAAGTTGTTAGGGATTTGGGGACACGAGTAGTTAGTAATCTTGCCTTTGACAATCACATTGCCAAAGTGGTTTGACAGACCTGCTATATAGCCCACCTTATCCCAAAAGGTTTCACATCTAGATCAAGTAAAGTCATTGTGCCCCTATACTCATCAGGCCCATGATTGGATACAATGCCCCATTTGGGATGTACCTTACCCGACACCTGCAGCAACTGTAATGGCCACAAAAGTACCTCACCAATTGGATCTGAGGACTCACACAGATGCCCTGTGCAGTTCAGCTAAAGTAACTCCAGCTCTACTCAATCCCTTACCGCCTACTCAGATGCAATCTGTGCCTGTTGTTTACAGCCATGTCCAACACAGAATTAATGGACATGCTCCACCTCAGGATATCTGGATCCCTTAGAGCTTCACGCTCCAGGGACTTACACCTCAGCACAGATATTAATAGGACATGCTGGAGGGACACATTCATATCCCAGAGGCTCCCCTCACTCTGGAATGGGATCCCAGTCCTGCATAGGCAGAGCCCCCCCACTGATCCCCTACAGGAGACATCTTGATGAGTGGATGGGTGATCGTATGTTTACCCCTGGGATCTCTTCTGGATCCCTGTTAGACAGAGGCACAATAAACTAAACATAAACAGCCTATCTTGTGTGACCTACTATTCACAGGCACAGTCTACTAATCTAACAGGGCTGCAAAAGCCAAACCCACTCTGGCTAGGTTTATAAATGCCTTAGGGCAGATAGCCTAGTATCAACCTATGCACCTATGGTAATTTTCGGGATGCACATTGTTTATTGATGATACTGATTGCAGGTTTTTTATCTTCTTTGCTTTCCCACTTTCTATGAACAACCTAAGTATCTGCAGATCATATTTTATTATGACAGGGTTCCAATATATTATATATGTGTCTGTTGTCATATAACTGTGTGCACAAGGCGGATTGGTGAATAGTGAGAGGTTCCTGGGTTAACACATGCAACTGCCGGATATGTGTGGCCCACTGCTGTACTCAGACATAACCTAAGTGTGTGAGCATGCCCAGTCTGTCCTTTCAGTGGTTTGCTGCCTGACATTTGTCTCATTTATTCAAGTATGTGAGCATGCCCAGAGTGACCTTTCAGTATGTTGCTGTCTAAAGTCCACTACATTTGTTGATGTGTGTGAACATGACCAATATTAACATTTGTACTATATGTGTGTTGAAATTCAGGTTCTATTCTTACTGCAGGGCTCAGCTTTGTGTCATAACTCAACAGGGACTATGCTGTGCCTGCAGGGTTTCCATGAGATACTTTGCATAGACTTAGCAACATTTCTTTATACAGGCTGACCAGTGAAATACTGTCATGGTTTAGTGGTTCAGTACTGTGACTGTAGTGCACAGTATCCTGGGTTTGAGGCCTGTCACTGCTTTATATTTTCATACTGAGCAGACCAGACTGCTTAAGGGCCAGTAGAGCAAATATGAGCATGTTGGCTTTTGCTCAGCTATGCCCAACATAGACCAATCTTGTCCAACATTGCTCAACGTTAACCAACATTGCTGAACGTTGCCCAATATTGCTCAACATTGACCACAGTTGTGCTAATGTTAGTGTGTGCAATTGCTTTACATATACTAAATGGTGGTGAAAGCTGTTTAGCACTGCTTTATATTGCTTAACACATGGCAATCATGTCTCAGGTGGTGCTGCAGGGCTGCCTATGTCGGATGCACATACTACACTCCCTATACATGTTTGAAAGTTAGGCATCCCTTTTACTATATGTGCGAGTCAGAGAGAGGTATCATTTCCAGGGTTCCTACTGAGCCAGTGTATGTGCTATGCCTTGCCTCTTTGCCAAGGCCAAAGCATACTGGGCACGCCTCCTTCTGCCTACTGGGGCAGGCTCAGGTTGTTCCTCCTCTGAGTCATGCTCTGCCTGTGATGGCCTTGGCAATGGTGGGGGGCTATCTGGCCAAGGCTTATGCTGCTCCTGCTGCTGCTGTTTTTGCAGGATCATATTGTGTAGCATAGCACATACCATGACAATTTGGGTACATGTAGTTGGTGAGTACTGCAAGGCTCCACCAGATGTGTCCAGGCACTGGAACCGTGACTTGAGCAGGCCAAACACACGCTCAATTACATTTTCTGTTTGTGCGTGGCCTCATTATGGCATTCCTGTTCAGGTGTGTGTGCGTTTCTGATGGGTGTCATCAGCCACGGATCCAGTGCATAGCCAGCATCCCCCACTAGGGGACCATGAGGGATGTCCCCATTGGCAAATGTCTGGTACAGCTGTGTCAGATGCCAGATATGGAAATCATGGTAGCTTCCAGGGCAGCCAGCACACACATTCAGTATTATGCCCTGGGCATCACACACGACCTGGCAGTTGATGGAGGGGAAGCCCTTGTGGTTGAAGTAGACCCTACCCCACTCACTGGCTGGTGCTTTGATACGTATGTGCGTGCAGTCTATTGCACCCACTACCTCAAGGTATTCCGCTATTTGCTGGAAGAGACGCATATTGCTGGCCAATACCTCACGGGAATTGGGGAAATATACATGATCACCAACATGTGCTGACATGGCATCCAGGAACTGGTGCAGTACCCTGGATGCTGATGCCTGTGATATCCCCATCATATCAATCACCAGTTGGTCTCTGGAAGGTACCTGTTGCTAATATTCTTAGGCCAACACATACCTTGGTTTCCACTGGGATGGGTTCCCCTCTGTTGGTTCTGTGTGTGAGGCGTGGCCTGCACAGCTTAACAATTTGCTGCAAGAGGTCTCTGTCCACTCTATAGCGCTCCACCATCTCCAGCTCATGTAGCCCCTGATAGGTTACCCTGGGCTTGTACACTCTTCTCTGTCTCCTCACTGTGGGTTGTCCAGCAGCATTCACATTGTCACCATCCTCAGCATGTTGCATATGTCACCTTATAACAACAATGGCAGCCCCTAACATTTCTTTGTCTCAGTAAAGCTTTTTCAGTTTTCACTTCTATTAGCTTACTGCAGTGTTGCAGTGTCTCTTGAGAAAAACATAGTGGAATGTTGTTTGCAGAGTTTGAAGTGCTGGGCTGGGCTGGGCTAGGCTAGTGTACTGCCTGTGTAATTGCCTGATTCTGATTGTTTTCATCTGCTAGCTCTGCTAGTACACCCTGGTTAACTTCCTACTATTTGTTGTGCTTCCTTTTTCCTTTCTGTTTCTTCAGGGGGGCAGCGCTGCTCACACAAGCGCAAACACACGCACACCAGCTCACACGCACGCACACATGCTTACACGGACTAAAACTTGCTTATTCTTGCTAAAACGTGCACACACTGTTGCAAACGCACTTACACAACTTAAAACAGCCTTAGACATGTTTACTCCAGCTTAAACACAAGCACACAGGCATACACGCGCGCACAGTCTTACTCGGATATACAGGAGCGCACCTGCTCGCAAACACGTTGCAGGCACTTCAACAAGAAACTTTAGTGTTATCCATGGCATACACCTTCAATTTCTTGCCTTTAGCTAGGCTACCTGTTGACAAACCTCTTCCAGTGATGTGGAACTGACAGCAGACACATGCCACTCTACTCCAATGAGCTTCACTTCTTTCATACATACCCCCCTCGTGATGTCACCTATCTTCTACTCTCTTACCCCCCTTATCCTACTCCTCCACTCCACTCCACTCCACTGACTGTGCTCATTTTCTATGTAAACTTGGGATTCACTATCCTAACCCTCATTTGCATAGGATTGCCTACTAATGCTTGATTACATCTCTTAGAGTGAGCTTCCCCCCTTGGCAACCTCTACTCGGTAGCCATGTTGTCTTCAGCCTGCTATTCCCTTGCATTATTACAATAAAATCCATATTTGTGGATTTTAATTATTGGTTTTCTGGTTTTTAGAGCTTAGCACGTTTGCGTGGCGCTGCACTGCGCTTAAACACCGGAGATCAGGATAAAAAAAATATATTTTATTTTTATTTTGCATCAGTGAACATTGCCAATGGCCATATTTTTGGCCATTGGCATGCTTCCTCGACTGGATACATCCTTTTTTTGGAGCTGTCACAGCTCCGTTTTGCTATTTGCAGAACTGTACTCAGTTGTCAACGGAGTACATTTCTGCAAATAACACTACTCTTACTCGGACAGGTTTGGGTTTCCTGGATCGCAAATTTATCTCATTTGCATAGCTTTCACCTGCAATTGAGGTAATTTGCATATCCAAGCCCTGTCCGTGTAAGACTCGTTTTAGGAGCTCTGTTGCACACCCCTACCGGCTGTTCCTGGATTGCTCGGCGGACATGTTGGCTGCATGGAGTCTTACTCTACTCTTAGACTCCATGCAAGCCTTTGTGAATCTGGCCCAAAGCAAGTCAAACTAAACTTTATTGTCATACAGATCAACACAGAGGAAAAAGTGCATGTCACTGCATGAAAATTTCGATACTCGGGCTTGTACCATAAGAATTATAGTTTACAGAAGGAAGATTAATAATAATTAAAAAATACTGAAATAGAAATCAAAAATAAGATACTAAAAATAAACACAATAAAGTATAAAGTGTAAAGTGAGCTATGTAGATAACAATGACATATTGCACATAAATAATGTTTGTTTACCCATTTAGCAGGTTAGGCTATGGGTTTGTTGTTCAGCAGTCTGATAGCACATGGGAAGAAGCTGTTATGGAATCTGGATGTCTTGCATCTAATGTTTCTGCAGCACTTCCTTGTTGGCCATTTCATTTAACCTTACCAGACCAATCCCACCTTGAAAAACCTAACCAATCAACAAAACATCTCAATTCACCTCAGACGCAGTATATCTATATTAACCACAAATATAGTACTCAAATATCCTTCCCAACCCAGTTTTTACCTCTCTCTTTACAATAAGCTTCAACTCTTCTGCATCAGTTCCTATCTTCCCTACAAAAAGAATATCAATATCTTTCTTTATAACCTTTGAACTAGATACCTCTTCCTATACCCTACTTTTAAATACACCTCTGCAGACACAGCTAACTCATACATAAAAAATGGAATCATTTTTTCCAAGAATAAAACCATTCCACTATATATTACAATCCTCATAATACTCTACATAGGGCACACCTCACTTCCTACCACTCTTTCATTTCATCACCATTTTCCAACCATAAAGGTACATCTGTTTTCACAAAACAAAATGCAATCACATATACAAACATATCTCCCTCTATTTATAATACCACCATCAATGTACAAACAACTTATAGGACATATAAGTACAATGTAGCTACTAACATCTCCCTTAGATACCATAAACAAACTCTGAAATATCTAAGCACCCTACTTAAAATAGCTTCCAAACTAATGCTAACCTGTGATATACATCCCAACCCTGGCCCTTTAAATATCTCCTCCTTAACAGAGAAACATACCCCACCATTCCAGCTTACACCCAATGATTCTCACTCAACATCCAACCTACTATTTGTTAATCTAACTCTTAGAAGTATTGTCAACAAAGTTAATGAACTACATGCCACTGTCTCACTCTACATACCAGATATTTCCATCCTAACTGTAACATGGCTCAAACCACACATAAAAACAATGAGATTATCCCCCAAGGACATATTGTTAGGGCTGATAAGATAGGAAAAGAGGAGGAGGAGCTATATTGTACAAAAATGTCATCACATTGCAACAATTAAATGTTTCTCTACCAAACTCTGACAAAGCTGAAGTACTTATATCAAAACTTTAAATTAATGCTAACAAACACCTAGTAATCATAGCTTGCAATATTCCATCAGGTAATAACGTCACCACTCTAGAGGACATCCTTAGTTGGATATCTAACATGATTTCTCAAGAAACCATCATGATGGGGGACTTTAATGTAGATTGGTACTTATGCAATTCCCAAACTCAGACAAACCATGCTAACCTCTAGGGCTTCTCACAAAGAATCCAACCCCCAACCAGAAGAGACAAAAGATCAGAAAAGAATACTCTTCTAGATAACAAACCCTCAAAATCCCTAAACTTTGGCTGTCTGCCTGAATGCCTTAGTGATCATATACCAACCTACCTAATCAGGAAATGTTTAAATGCACCCAAACAACCCACGTACCTCCAAATCTGCAATATGATAAACTTTCAGTTCCCATACACTTATATCAAGCCTGTAAGAATGTAAATGGACTCCCCCTAAGAACATCCCCCTACATTCAGCTGTTAGAATTCTTAATAACATCACCCCAACTAGGCAAATTCAGACCGAAGTAAATTATACTCCGTGTCTCTCAGAAAAAACAAAACCACTCCTAAATATAAGAGACAAAACCTGGAACCTATGGTACACTAAGAAATCCTAATCAAACCACCTTGAATTTCAGCAACTCAGGAACAAAACTAAAACCCAAATAAAACAAGATAAAGATAAATTATTACAGACCCTACAACAAAAACATCAAAAACCCTCAAAAGTTTTGGTCAGCTGTTAACAAATTACTTAAACCAGGACAAACAACAACCCCACCCCCATTCATCCCTAATAATCTTAGTAGCACCACAGAACAATTCAATAAATACCTTACTGAAAGTATTCTGAAACTCTCAAAAAACAACTCCCCTTGTCAATCCTTTATACCCACTACAATCAATACCAACAATTCTACCTTCTCTTTTCACCCCATCCCTATTTCTACTATCCAAAAACTACTTAAAAAACTAAAGCCCACAACAAGTGCAGCTGACAAAATACCAGACAACTTCCTCAAAATAGCAAATGCAATCACTTATCCTGTCTCCAGTCTCATCAACACTCCATTTCTGAAAAATATGTACCACAGATTTGGAAAATATCATATATAATCCCTCTACACGAAGGGGGAACCTCAACTGAACTCTCAAATTATCAACCCATAGCCATCCTATCCCCACTATCTAAAATCCTGGAAAGATGCATTCACTTACAGTTTCTACACTGCCTTACAACAAACAACCCACTAACTATATCTCAACATGTATTTAGACCCAATCATGGTAACCACAACCGCTCTCTTGAAATTCATTGATACCATCAATCACCACAGAAATAAAGGAAACATTGTCTCAGCAGTTTTCCTAGATATGTCTAAAGCCTTTGATATGGTAACTCATCCCAAACTATTGTCCACTTTTGCGTTTATATTACATCATTGAATGCCGAAAACACCGAACACCATTTAATCGAACCTAAATCATCTAAAGCACACAATATCGAACATTCAGAACACATCACCAAAAAAACAGCAATCCACACACTTACACTTAAAATCATACATCTAACCCTACACTAAACTATACAAACACATCCACTTACCTTAACCCAACCATAACCCTAAGGTCCATCACTATCGCACACTCACCTTACCCGCACCATAACCCTAACTCACTTAACCTGCTCCTAACCCTAAACTCTGTCAGTATTGCACACTCATCTCACCAGCACCCTAACCATAACTCACGTAACTCGTGCCCTAAACCTAATGTCCACACAACCACACACTTACCTGAACCCCCGTAACTTTCCACCACAGTGCTAAAAATAACAAAGCCACAGAAATGGACAACCAAATTCTTTCCCTAGGAAAGTATTTGATGTTCTGCAGCTTCGCATTCGCTGTATGGGGTTTGACATTATGGCATTCAACATTATCGGCTTTCGATAACGTGATATGAACCCCCACTCTTACTGACCTAAACCTTAGTCCCTCTGCCATCACCCGGTTCCAAAACTACTTAACAGGTCATCTACAAGCTGTAAAATGGTTGCAAGAGCTTTCTCCTCCTCCCTGTCACATTAAGAGTACCACAAGGATCCATATTAGATCCCCATCTAATGGGTCTATTTACCAATAACCTTTGCACAGTTACTTCTACAACCACCTTAATCCAATAAACAGATGGTTCAACACTTATATGTGCTGCCCCAACACACTACAGCTTCAAAGGTCCTTTGCTACTTCTGAAACTTGTCTCACTGAAGCTCAACTCATTTTAAATCCTATAAAACTAAACTTATGATCATCCAGCCTACCAGAGCATCCAACCCCCCTCCCACCTTTTCCAGTACTGCTTCTGATAACACAATAATTACACCAGACACACAATCTAAACTTCTGGGAGTAGTAATTGATAACAATATGAGATTTGATCAACACATAGCACAAACTGTCAAAAAGGTACACAAAAAACTCAGACCCTCTATAGAAATAAACAATCCCCAACTAATAGTATTAGAATATCCATTGCTAGAACCCATCTCCTCTCTGCCATCCTCTATGCCTCTCCTATGCTCATTAATCTAAGGAAAATAAATCTTGAAAAGCTTGAATTATGTTATAACAAAATAGTAAAATTCGCAATGGAATCTAAATATAGGACTCACCACTGTCTCTCACTAAAAGAACGCTCCTGGTTAGAACTTCCCAACACACTTGCTCCAAATCAACTGACATTGGTTCACAAAATAGTTCACCACCCTCACAAGATGCCAGCCATTCAAAACATAACAACACCCTATACCAATAACCGCTCACTCTGTTCTAAAACCCTCTTATAGTTACTAAAACCAGAAATACTCAGAAGACTCACTATATTCCAGCCATGTAGCAAAAATGTGGAATACATTACCCATCTCTAACAGATCAGTAGAAAACACCTCCAACTTTAAAAATCAAATCTGACTTTACAAACACTTGGCTCTGCACATGGAGTGGGCCAGGATAATACTATCTCCCTCCCCCTCTATCTGGCATAAATATCTTTTTCATTTCTAATATTCTCTCAAAAGAACATCTACAATTTTTGTAATTATTGTTAAAACCCTAATTATGTGACCAAATAATGTCCAACACTGTTATATGATGTAACCCTACCTGCTATAATGTATGTATACTATTTTTATTGTATGTGGGAGCTTTTCTCAATGGAACTATATTTTCTGTAATGAATGTATAGTCATTTTATTGTATGTGAAGCTTTTGTCCCCGGATATCTGCCCAGTCAGACTTTCCTTGTAGTCAAATGCAAACAAACAAACAAACAAACAAACAAATAAATAAATAAATAAATAAATAAAGTGGTCTAAGTAAAATAGTACCTCTTAGAAAGGCAATGAATATCTTAGCAACAGCTAAAAGTAATTGTCATCTCCAATGTAAAAGTTAAGAGATTGTTACTAATTGAACTTTAATGGTAGAGGGGCAAGATCTCTCATTAAACATTTCTGCCAAAAATTCTAGTACACTTTGTGTATGGGGCTGAAAAAGGATTTATACTTTTTGGATGCTGTCAATAAACAAACCTCTTCCACTTACTATTTTTGATTTTCCTAGCAGAAGCTTTATGGGAAGACAAAAGTATATGATGGACAAGGAAGCAGAGCATAGGTTGTCTGGCTATTAATTGAAATGGAGAAACCATGCTGTTAGCTTTGGGTTTGAGATATCCAGGGATACCATGCCTGTTGAGTGAGACAGAAGGTTTGGAACTGGATCCAGAATTCAAGGTGGGTAAATTAGATGAGGCCAAAGGAAGGGGAAACAAATTTGTCAAGGCCAGTAAGGTGCAATGGGGATAACTTTGGGCTTCAGTCTTGCAGCTTTCTGTAGGTATTTAGGCCTCAATGGTGTTGGCGGATAAGCATAGAGAAGACCAGAGGGCCAGTCATGGAGCAGAGCATCCCTCAATGATTTCCTCACTGGGGGGATTAGGACAAAGAAGCTGCTGCATTTGATGTTTAGGGGAGACACAAAAAGATCACAACTAGGCTGGCGCAGTTGATGGAAAATTACATCAGTCACTTTTTTATTTGAGATACCACTTGTGAGGTAGAAGAATGGGCTTGCTCAATTTGTCTGCTATCATGTTGGACTTCCCTGGAATATGTGTTGCTATCAGAAAGTGATTGGTTGAGATTGCCCATTGCCATACTTTGAAGACTTCTCAACACAAGAGATAAGATCTGGTTCCTCCCTATCTGTTGATGTACCAAACTACTGATATATTGTCCATTTGTATCACAATTGTCCCTAGATGTAGAGCATCCTGAAAGGCTTTCATCATTAAAAGCATTGCTCTCATCTCCAGAACATTTATATGCAAATTGGCCTATTCAGGGGACCAAGTGTCTTGGACTGTTTTCCCCAGGAAGTGCTCACCCACCCAATCTAGAATGCATCCGTACTCGCTATGGCTTTGGGTTGAAGGAGAAAGAATGGACAGCCTTGTAAAAGCTGATCTGACATTATCCACTACCAAAGGTATTTCTTTCATGTCTTTGTGAATCTTATTTGAACTGACATCCTCTGATAAAGACTTAACCATTGGCATGCTAGCATCCACTGAAGAATTCTTATATGATATCTTGTCAAAACAAGAAGTATGGCTGCTGACATTGAACTCAAGGCTTGAAAAATTAATCAGGCTGAAACTTTGGAGGTGTGAATCATTTTTGAAACTTGGAATCTCAATGTCTGAGCTCTGTTCAAGGGAAGTGAAACTGTTGTAGATACTGTATTGATATGGACTCCTAAAAATTCTAGTGTTTTTGATGGAAGTGAATCAGACTTCTTGTAGTTAGTGTGATTCCCAGAAGGGAACACGTCTGGAGTACCTGATCACTTGCTATTAATAGTAGATGCCTGGTTGGAGTGGTAATGAGCCAGTTGTCTAAATGCAGAAACATCCAGAATCCCAGCAGTCTCAAGTGAGCTGCTACCATTGCCAAGCATTTAGTGAACACCCTGGGGGCTGTAGGACTTTGAAATGGTAATGATTGGCTTCCAGCCAGAAGCATAAGAACCGTCTGGAGCACCTGTTCATTTTTATGTGATAGTACTCATCATGAATGTCTACCGCACACATCCAGTCATCCTTGCCTAGTAAAGGTAGAAGGGACTGAACTGTGACCATCCAAAACTTTGAGTGTTGAACTGATTTGTTCAAGTTGCTGAGATCCCAAATTGGTCTCCTGTCCCCTGTTTTCTTTGGCACAAAAATAACCTTGAGTAAGTCCTGGATCCTTTCTAGTCTGGTGGGACCTCTTGGATGACTCTTTTTTTTTTTAGCAACTTTTGTATCTCTAGTGCTGCGTTTCTCCTTTGATTGGGTAGAACATCTGGAAACTTTTGAGAGGATGGCAGTGGAAGGTAAAAGGGAATTATATAACCTCTGGAAGTAATTCTTTCCACCCAAGTATCTTTTGTGATACCTAACCAGGATCTCTGGTGCAAAAACAAACAACCCCTGATTGCCTCTAGAGGGGGACAATTGGGTCTCCTTTCAAGAACACTGATAGGGTCTATCAGAGAACGTCTCTTGCCTCTTGGTTTTGTGGGCCACCTCTGCCACATGGGTGGCATCTTCCATTACCCCCCCATCTCTGGGGAACCTTCTCCAAGTGGATCTTGGAAAGGGTCCTGAGATTTTTTGAACCACATCTTTCATCCCCCATGGTGGTTCCTGGAAAAGGTCATTTGGGTGGGGGGGGGGGGCGGTTGAAAAATGTACTCCTACAACAGAGAGGGTCTTTTCATCCTTCTTGCACCTGTAGATTGTGTCTTTCACTTTGGAGCCAAACAGGGAAAATCCATCAAAAGGAGCATTGACAGAAGAAGACTTTAAAGGCTCTGCAAAATTGCACAGGTACATCCAGGCATATCTCCTTGTTGAGATGCCTGAACCAAATGTCCATGAGGCACCCTGAGCTGCATGAGAGATAAGCCTCATGGACAAATTTGACACAGATTAAAAGGTTGACAACTGCAAGGCTATCGAAGCTTGAGTCTCTGCAGTAGTGGTCCCAGAAAGGGTATTTGATAGCTCCTTTATCAAATCTCTTTGTAACCTTGTAAAATATGCCAGATCATTCAGTGGCCAAGGAGTAAAGGTCACTGAAGCATAGACATACTTCCAAAACCTGCTCAAAGCCCTGGACTCTCTGATAGGGGGATGGACAGTGAAACTTTGTTCTGCAAGTTCCTTTTTTGTGGCCATTACTATGACAATGGGATCTACAGGCACTCCCTTACTCCAGTGGTCCTTTCTTGATGGGGGTGCCAGAATTCAGTTTGGTCTCTTGGGGATTGGTTAAACTGCATCAGGTTCTTTCCACACCCACTGAGAGATCAAATCAATGAGCTCATCAGTAGATGGAGTTACACAGGAGGTAGATGGGCCAGATTCAAATGCCGTCAGAAACACTGATTTCTCTGAGGAAGGATTTCGGGAGGATCAACTACCCCATTGCTTGAAAATCTCCATAATATCTCTGAATAAGAAGTGTTTTGGTAGTGTTTGTGGGATCCTTTCCATTCTGAAAATCTGTGTCTTCCAGGAAAGATTCCTGAGGGGAATCTAAGTGTATCCTTTTGCACTTTCTCTTCAGCAATACTTCATTGGTGGGATGTTTCGGGGAAGTATTGGAAAAGAGAAAGTAATACCCTGCTGGGTAGTCTGGAGGGCTTGGACTGGCTACCGCTGTGGAGCCGAATGTTGAGGCTCTTGGTGCCAAAACAAATGGGATGTAGAAAGTAGATCCAAGGGAGGAGAGATTGTCTGTCCTGCTGAAGCAGAGAACACTCTCTCCACTACCTCAAAGGCAGACTGTCCCTGGGAAAAGAAGCCAATAGAACCAAGAAGCCATTCTTCTGTCCCACTGGCTCTCTCTGTCCTGAAGGAAATCTGTCTGAGGCAGAGGCTGGAGCCGAGATGTCCAGGGCCAAAGCTCTGAGGGACAGAGATGGCTGTGAAAACTTCAGAGTTGACTCCAACACCTCAGATCTGATTGGGATGCTATGTCTTCAAGAGCCATTCAGCTACAAAGTCGTCTGAGCCACTGCACTCAGAGAAACCTTCACAACCAAGGGCACCAGTACTCTTGGATATGAGCCAGGTAGTCTCAGCAAACTCAGATCCAAGGACTCTGAAACAAAGTGTCAGATCAGAGAAGGAGCCGTGACTGAAGGGGTAGATCTAGCTAAGGTTTCCTGACCCGAAGTGGTCAGAGCTGGGAGCCCCCCATCTGAATTTGCACAAGGAGAAACTTCCTCATCATTCTGTCCAAGTTGGCTTACATGAGACTCCTGGAATATCCCTGAGGAAGGGATATAGCAGACCTGAAGGAACTGGGTCAATAGAAGGAGAATATCGGACCTAAGGTAGAATCTTTGGAACCAAAGAACCCTAATCTGAAGATGTTTGAGGAGAAGCAGAAGACTTCTTGGATCTAGAAGGTTCAGATCTGGTCTAGATTTTTTTAAAGGAGGCTCCGAAGATGATAGAGTGGAAGAACTTGACTTCTTTGGGAAATTTTAGGAGCATCCTTTGAAGATGTTTTGGTGTGATGAGACCCAGATATGACTTCTAAAAAAGAAGTTGGAAGCAATCCTTTTAAAATAAGTTTATTTCTTCAATGCAAGAACACACACGGATTAAAACTTTTACAAAAGTCACAATCAACATTAAGATGATCAGGGTCCAAGTAATATATGCAAAGGTAATGGGAATCAGAATAAGGCAGCCTATGGCTGGATTTTTTACATTTTTTAAAACCTTTCTCTGACATTTTGCAAATTTAAGTAAAAGGTAAAAGAAGATAAAATATTATATTTTTATTATTTTTTATTTTTATTACAGTAAGGAGGGAAAGGAAGATAAAGGAATGCGAGTACCAGCAATGGTACTAAGAAATACACAAATGTGTAAGTGAGTTAGAAAAACTTTAGATTAAGAAAGAAAAACAAGAATACCAGCAATGGTAAAGTAGTAAATACTAGTAAATATTTATACATATGTACGTATATAACTTCGTTAAAATGATTTTAATAATAATAGTCCACTTATCTTAACTAAAATGCTCAAGAGTAAAGCTGACTATGTCTAAACATGAAATCAGCAAATGAGATCTGAGGTATGTTAGGGGTTGGTGCATTATGAGTAGGGAGGAGCCCGAGAGTTTAAGTTGGCCACAAGCTATAGTATTGGTCGAGTTGGACCCAAAGTTCAGATCCAAACCCAGTAATTGAGGAATGAATGAAAATTGACAACATCAGGTCAAATATTATAATGATCTTGTGAGTACTTTGCATTTAATCACCTTTAAAGCCGTTTTCTTGCTTATTATAAAAAGATAACTATAGTCAGATGCAAATTCAGTTAAATTGGGCACACATTGGTAGTGATAGCTGGTGCTTGCTTTTCAGGTTCACTTCCTGACTGGAGTACTTTCTTTATCAAGTCTGCATGTCTTCCCTACATCTGCATGGGTTTTCACTAGGGTCTTGATTTCCTCACATATACCAAAGATACAACAATAGGTAAACTAGTGAGACTCTGTATTGCCTCTACAAATAGGTGTGTGCATGGGTGTGTGTGCATTTCACAATAGACTGGTGTCCCATTCAGGACTGGATCTCTGTCTTACATCTTCTGACTTCATGGGCCTTCTCAGAGCAATACAGACAATGACATCAAAATCAATAAGCTATGAAGCCTTTTTTCAGTCATCCTTTAATGTTTTCTTGGTCAGAATTAAATATGGAAGTTGATATGACTGTCCAAGGACTTGTACCAAGGAATTGCAATAACCATTTATATTTATTCATATTTCTTCTATGATTTTTTTTGTTAAATTGAGCATATGCGAACTGTGTTTTAGCAAAACAATATATGGAACAGGTAAGCACAAAGGAAATACTTGATATCTAATGTAGTTCCCAGAGATGAGGTTTCAGAATCCAGCTTCCTGTCCTCAATTTCAGTAATGGTAGCAATCAGCAGAATGCAGTGTGTACATTTGGGAAGGAAGGAAAATATTATTTCCAAATCAGAAACAGAGTCAATAGTTATGTTTCCTTTGACATTACTTACTCTTACAAGTTAACCTCATTGTAAATTTACAGAATAACCAGATCACATATTTATATTTTATCCCCCATTTTACTGCACCCTCATCTTCTTCCCCATGTGTGCTCCCCCCGCTAACATTTTTCATATCTAGAATGATACCAGGGATACCTAATCCCATCAGTATATCCCATTGCATCACATCATTAGCTTGCAGACATCAACAAGCTACTTCATCTTACACAGCTTCTACATTATCCTCCAAACATCTGTATATTTTTTCTTAGTGATTATGTGGATGTTTACTTCTTTCAGTGTCAAATCTTAGAGATGTCAATATTTCTTGCAAGCATTCCTTGTAGTCTTGACCATTCATCTGCCCAAAACCACACTTTATGTTTAATGAGAATAATGATACCTCCTTATCGAGTATCAGGTGCCAGAATCGCATGAAACTAGGACACATTCAATCGACTTTTAGGATCCTGAATATATAACAGATATAGTACAACAAACTACACAATCTATAGCATGAAAATTATATACCATATTTAGGTGTGGGTTATACTAAAATTTACTTTTGCACAATGGCTTAGTGCTAAGAGCTCTACCTCACAACTCAAGGGTTCAATCCTGATCTCTGTCTCTGTGTGGAGTTTACATGTTCTCTCCATGTCTGTGTGAGTTTCATCCAGATATTCTGGTTTCGTAATGGAGATATGCTGGCTGAGTGGCTACACTAAACTGTCCATAGACTGCATATTTTATGCTTATCCTTATTCTTATTGTTTGGGTTATGCCAGAAACAGGTTCATAACCTAACTTTGTTTGGTTAGCAAATGATAAATAAATAACTATCCCAATTAGTTCCTCATCAGTAACATCATTATTCTTCTATTTCTTGCCCCACTCACCTACATTCTGAGCAAATGACCATCCATAATTATGCTTTGGAACTTTAACTTGTCTTATGTTGTACATCATAGACATATTATGACTATTCAGATGGATGAAGTAAGCGTACAAGGGATGCAAATCTGGAAATTAAATTCAAGTCCAGTGAATGATTTTGATTTGAAGGTAATGGTTAATGAAGAAAACCTCCCAACTTCTCTAATACTAGCTGATGAGACAGAAAATATTAGGAAGAAAATATTATCTCCATAGCTGAAATAGTCTTCAAACTACTCTTTTAATTAAAAATAATGTACATTTACCCCCGGATTCATGAAGCTTGCGCCAGGTGCAGGCATAGCATATGTGGGATAACGCCAAATATGTCCACCGAGCGATTCAGGTACGAACCAATTCCACATGCACTACCAGCGTACGCCACATCTGCACAGCCCTCGGCATAGGTATGCTAATCACCCCATGCACAGTGTCGCACCATGCAAATGAAGGCATACAGCGATTCACGAAGTGGTGCAGGCGTAGCATAAGCCCATGGAAATGTAAACCAAAAAACACGGTTTACATTTTCCCATACAGAACATCGGAGCTATGGAAGCGGACCAGACTCATGTATTACAAAGTTAACGTATGCCAATGGCTAAATACACAGCCAATGGCACAAGAAAAGATGCACAACACCTAAAAAACAACATTTAATGTCATGTCCACAGTAACGCACAGTACAACCGCAAGGCATGTGTGCGCAAACAGGAATACAAACAAAATATATACAAATGTCATAAAATTGCAATGTAAGACAAATCAGGATTTCACCATAATATGCAATAGTAGGCATGGTACACCACAAGCAAGGCGCAAGGGTTGCCTAGGGCCCGCGACAGTGTTCGGCGTGGTAACTATGAATTAGTAGTCAATGCCATGCAAATGAGGCAGGTAATACTCAATCCCAAACGTCCCGCCAGATGAAGGATGTACCAGACGGCGCAGCTCTATAACACCGAGGAGTGTCTCAGAGGTGATACATGACATCAGCAGCGGGGTGTATCACTGTAGCTGTAAGCACATTGGAGCAATGAAAATCTGGCCTGGCCGTTGCTAAGCAAAGCTGTAGGACAGGGGTGGGGAGGAGGGTCTAGGATCATTCAGCTGGTGCCCGAAAGCGCATGTGCACGGGGATGAAAACGTGCCCGAAATCCGGTATGCGGATGCACGCTCTGTGAATAATAGCACAAACAGGAAGGTCATGTGAAGAAAAGAAGGAAATGCAGAAGTAGGGTAATTGGCGTACTACTGAGCAATTAACACCAATCAACTCACGGCGGCTAATCGACGGCAGTAGACAAGCCTGCATGCAGAAACCTGAAAAACAGGATAGGGTAGGCATAGGATTGCAAAGAAAGGAGGGGAGGAATTGGAATGCAAAAATAGGAGAACTGTCATAGCAGAGCAAAGCAAACCCACAGTAGACCGGCAATAGAACACATTACGCAAGATAAGCCAGGTCTAGGAAAGTACAAATGAAAGCAGGCTGCTGGATGCATGCCAGCAAATGGTAGGTGTAACGTGCACAAATGTAAAGGGAAGGGCAGAAGGTAATTTACGGCAGCCAAATGTAATGCAACACCAACGGCAGCACAATAGTGGTTCCGGTAATAAAACACAGAAGATACCCTGTAGCCACGATCGTACATACACACCCTATGACATCATCAGTGTTCACAGCAAAATAGTATAAAGTGTGAAAGCACCCAACACACACCTGTGTATTCCCAAACACTGCACCATAGGTGTAAACAGATGGGGAACTTTTAAAATGTACATGTTGGGAGCTGCCATAGCTGTGATTCATCAACATGTGTTACAGACCGACGGTGTTGTGGAGGATGATGCCGACAACCACCATAGGCCTCGGAGGAGAAGAGTGTTCAGACCAAGGGTAACCTACCAGGGGCTACATGATCTGGAGATAGTAGAGCATTACAGGATGGACAGGGACATCTTATAGCAAATAGTAGAGCTGTGCCAGCCACGCCTGAGAACCAGAAACAACAGAGGGGAACCCATCCCAGTGGACATGAAGGTATGTGTAAGCTTGCGAATACTAGCCACAGGTACCTTTCAAAGGCCAACTGGAGATATAATGGGATCTCACAGGCATCAGCATCCAGGGTACTACACCAGTCCCTGGATGCCATGTTACCACATGCCAATGAGCAGATATACTTCCCCTGAACTCAGGAGGAGTTGGCCAGCAATATGCATCACTTCCACCGTGTGGCAAACTACCCAGAGATACTGGGTGCGATAGACTGCACGCACATACATATCAAGTCACCACCCAGTGAGCATGGTAGGTGCTACATAAACCGTAAGGGATTCCACTCCATCAACTGCCAGGTCATGTGCAATGCCCAAGGCATTATCATGGATGTGTGTGCTGGCAGCCCTGAAAGCTACCACGACTCCCATATCTGGCATGCCTCACAGCTGTATCAGGTATTTGTCACGGGGGACATACCACAAGGCCACCTTGTGGGAGATGCGGGCTATGCACTGGAGCCGTGGATGATGACCCTCATCAGAAATGCACACACACCAATGCAAGAATGCCATAATGAGGCACACGCACAAACCAGAATCATCATAGAGCGTATGTTCGGGATGCTGAAATCATGGTTCCGGTGCTTGGACACATCTGGTGGAGCCTTGCAATACTCTCCAGGCATGTCTGCCCACATCGTCATAGTATGTGCCATGTTACATAATATGATCCTGCAGAAACTGCTGCTGCAGGGTCAAAATGGGGGAGGGCCTCACAGCCCACCGCAATTGCTAAGGCCAACACAGGCACAGAGGGATCCAGACCACGGACACACTGTGCCAGCCCCAGTAGGCAGACGGAGGCATGCCCAATATGCCTACACCTTGGCAAAGAGGGAACGTATAGCACATACCCTGACAGTGTAGGCCCCCACAGACTGACACCCCTCTCCACCTGCACACACAGTAAAATGGATGGCACACAAACACGACCACCTGTAAATTGTGATGTATAGGTGGCCCACTGTGGAATCCTACATAGGCAGCCCTCAAACATTGTACACACAACAGCCATTGGAACACGGAATGTCAACACCTGAACAGTACATGCACCTATCAGCATCTGTCGGTGCTGTGTGTATAGGTTCTCAGGTACATCGGTAGGTACATGCCCGATTGTCAGAGGCAAAACACCAAACGGGGCAAACAGTGTCTCCCGTTGCCACAACATAGAGTAAGCAACTGTCGCTTACTGGAGCAGTGGCAATCACGGGAACACGTGTGTAAGCACTGTCCTGCACACACTCAGCAGAGATTCCCCGCTGCATTAAAGAGGGGCTCCACATAATGTAATCATGGATGTTGTGTCAAGGCAGGGGATGTACCCATGACAGGTATTCATCACCCTAGCATGCTGCACCCAAGGTCGTATGAAGGTGTAGCACATTATCGGGTTTAGCTCATTGTGATATACATACCCAATGCTGGAGTACATCCAGTAAACATCACATGGACATACCATTAACTGGACTCATCAATATGTAAACTAAAGGAGTTATCCATGTGAGTGCAGTGTGGAGTAACTGCTGTAGTCTACTCCACATACAAAATGACATAATACATGTACAACCCCCAGATGTCCAAGTGGTATATGCAGTGACCGTTGTGCATGTTCTCGGTCCCACATCCTGCAAGGGATGTAACGTAATCCCGACGGCATGGGTAATGCATTCCGGATGCAGGTCATCAGAATATGTGTAGCACACGTTAGCGGGAATATGCGTTGCCCACTGCTGGTAAGCGATGTTTAAATACGACTATAGGGATATGCGCGAAACAGGGCTAAGCTTCACTGACCACTGCGCAGATCATGGTCAATGATGTACAGAACAGGTGAAACAAGCATTAGTCACCCCTGAACAAATAGCGCCTGCTCTGAAGGGTAAAACGACCACTGCCAGGAGTTGAACAGGCAATCATGTATACAATCACCCAACACTATTGCTAGCCAAGATGTACGTACGGTAGGGTTGCCACATTTCAAATGACCAATGTGGGACATACGCCAGATGTCTGCAGGCCGACACATACACCCGGCCAGTATGAAAACCAGAACGTCAGTGTTTTGCCTAGATAAAAGCTTATTCTAGTAATGGTCATAGGTACGTGTTCCGTGTCCTGTAACATGTAGGTGGTTCAGATACAGAATAAGTGTTGTATGCAACTATTACATAAACTATAGGGAATATGTTTGTCCCAAAGTCGCAGGACATTTGCCATGTTCACAAATATTTTGCAGGACACAACTGCACAAAGAGGGACTGTCCCTCGCAAAGTGGGACGGGTGGTAATCCTAACCTATGGCAGGTGTGTAATGTGACAGGTACAGACACAAACGTGCGGAGTCCAGGAAACACAGTATACACCGACAAACACACAATGAAAGGTGTAGCGTGCCTGTCACCACCCGTCAGAGATATATATATATATATATATATATATATATATATATATATATATATATATATATATATATATATATATATATATATATATATATATATATCTACACATATATAATACAGATAGAAAGGGCGATAGTGTGATATATGTAGCTATATAAGGAGTCACTGACATCTGCAAATATATAGATAGGTCAATGACATTCAAAACACCTTGGAGGTACAAATAAATAGGATACCTCCAACTATGGAACGTGTCACACACCGACATGCGTAACCACGAGGCTGAAAGACAGAAAGAACACAGTACTGGAACAGTAGAACTGCGAGCAATATTATGACGATAGTAAGGACATGTAGTCACCGCTGCCAGCGGTGCGGTCCACGTAGGTACCGTGTACAACTGTGTTTGTGAGTGATGTAGCCTGTGTATGTGTGTGTTGAGGGTGCCATGTGCATTTCCGTGTGACTGTAATGTGTGTGTGTGTGTCCGCATCGTGTGTCTGTAGGTGCCAACTCGGAGGTAGATGATTATGGTATAGCTAGCCGTAGGCATGCGGTAAACACCTATCCCACATTGGGAGGGACAGCCCCTCCCTGGGCAGGTGTGTCCTGACATGAAACATTACAAAGGGCAACTGTCCGAGAGTGTAGGACATTAGTATGTCCCAAATATTATGCAATAGTTGCAGGAAATAGTCATGCCTGTATGTAAGAAACAGAAATATTACATGCAAAATGATAAGTAGGCAAAGTCCAAGAACAATAGGTATGTAATGAGGATAAAAGTATGTGCTATCCTGTGTACTGACCGTGGCTATATGTCAGCCTGTAAACACCACTGTGTGACCCGCAAGTGTCCAACTATGGCCATATGAAAAGGTGGCAAGCCATGCCACAGAGGGTCTGACACCAACACCACTGCAATGACTGCAAATATCTAGGACAGACATACACGGGATAGCTGTCATTTAGAAATATCCCTGCACATATCGCTGTACATCCGGAGGTATGGAAGTATCAACCTCACCTGCATACCATATAGAAACCAATTAACAACAGCCCAATGTAAAATCCCATAACAGAAGTCTACTAAGTGATAGCTCTTTAATTAGGGAAGGAGCCCACACACATATATATGGACTATGTAGAAATGCAAGCCCCACAAAACCGTATATGCTAAGTACACCCGCCTACATCCCCCACACTGGAAACAATAGCAATACAGACCGTAATCACAGCACAAACATCCAATTAGTCAATTACATCTGCTGAACCGTTAATATACCTTTGTGAGAGACACATTTAAAGGTGCCATGCAAAATTGTATCCGTTGTATAATGGTACAAACGGCGATGTTACAGGTATTGTTTGCAATAGTCCATTATCAGACCGGTGCGATGACAGGTACAGTCACATGTAGAACCACATACTCAAGCTGTCACACACAATCCACGGGGGACATGACTCCAAACTACACTTGGCTCTACACATAGCAGTTGCAATTACACACAACAAAACACAATACAGGCCGTCTCCCCGAAGGTAGGCCAAATGGCCAATGCCCAAGTGGAGAATTCAATTATACCCCACTGTTGCCGCGTAATTGGCGAATGGAATAGCTGCACAGCTGATGTGCACGTAATTAGTCCACAGGAACACCAATTGGCGGCAGTAAACCACATGTTGCAGGTATCGACGTATATAAGGATGACTTGCCAGATATGCAAACCATATGCTCATACCGTAAAACAGTTTAAAGAGTGATACAAAAGAGCGAGATAGAGACAAAATATCGGAACAATATCAAGTTATGTAGAACACTCGGTATGTAACTGTATGTATAGCATGTTCTGTATTAACTATGTCAGTGTATGTATAGCCTGGTTTGCATTAATTAAAAGTGTCCGCAATGCATAAAGTGGGAAATGGTATTTATGTAGTGATGTCTTGCTGATCATACTAACACTTGTAGAAGTTGTGCACCCAGTAGTGGGCCACAAGGTAAACAGCACAGACACCACAAGGGATACAGCATGAGGGCTTTAAACAGAACAATGCCATACAACCCACCATCAGTGGCAGGGTATGTCCAACAAGTACATGCCATAGCAGGGGATAGTATATGTTGATATACTGTAACAGTATGCATGTGTATGGGCATATAACAACAATGACATGTCTAAGGTGGTCCCACTGTGCAAGTATGCTTTGCATTATGGGATACCATGTAAAATATGTGTAATGTATAGTATAGTAGATTGATATGTCAGATATGCTACACAGGAGAACAGGCATATTATGCATACCAAAGGTATCGTATAGTGATGTGAGTAGCATTATTTAATTAATTTATTTATAAACAGTTATGATGAAATAAATAATGTAATCCACTCTGTTCATTTGCAAAGGACGCAAACATTTCTCCCATACTAGAATAGCAGAAGAGATGTGACAGACAAACAAGAACATGACTGGCGTGTACAATAACAGGATACATATGGCCTGTAGTCACGGGACATTGTAATAGCGTGATAGCTAATCTAAATGGAAGGGCTACTCCAGTAACCATGCACAAAGGACATGTAATAGCTCCACAGGTTCATAGTGGGGTACCATGCAGTCTGGCAAGTCTATGTGTAACAACAACTACAGTGTTCACACCAGTGGCACCTCTCTAGGGTAGTGTCCTGTGAACAGAAGAGCCATGTGTAACCTGCACCTCTGCACAGTACAGCCACTGCAGTGATCCCTGGCGTACATGTGTCCACCATCCACCAAGTGAGGTATCACATGAACAGTGCTACTGAGTGTCCCTGCGTGATGTACATAGGAATCTTGTTCCAAAGCATGGTGAGTGTCCGGTCTGGGAATGCAACCCCCAAGCACATCCCACACATTGTTGCATGTGTGCACATATCCATGAACATGATGCTCACAGTGGCTATTGTTTATGTCGCGTATGTGGAGTATATCCATTAACATAGTTGCAGACATGGGCCCTGTCTTTGCAGCAGAGGTCACCCCTGAGTATGTAGTCTGCAAATGTGTACAGACGTGGTGTCTGTACTTTAGCCGCATACTTTAACTGTTGTAGCTCAATAAACGTCATGGCGTGTTAATGTTGTGTTATGTAAAGCTGTAGCTGTTGTGTAAGGTACACCCTAAGTGGGGTGTTGTACCCTTGAATGTGTGTATAAGTCCGGTGTTCAGAGATACAATGGGTGCCTATGTACCAGCTACACATCCAGTACAGACAAGTGTGGACACATAGAAGGATATCCATGCCACAGTGGCAATGTGGTAATCACAGGAGTGTGTGCGACATACGTGTGTAGTACGAACGCGTACAATGCGACATGTATGTAGGGGACTAACACCTATGTGATAACCAGTGGGTGGATGGTGTACTGCAAAGGTGATGTTCATACCTAGTGTCATGCAGGTTGAGGCCATGATGTTCATATCAGGTATCCGTCACAGTGACACCCATATGGATGGGGTCAGTATCAGCTGGTGGATCAACAACGGCACTTGGTATGCAGTGGTCTGTAAAGCTAGGCAGGGAAGGTCCCTCTGTGGTAGCCTGTACCTCAGGGAAGCATATACCGAACATGAGGGCCCCATGACTGAGGACTGTGGTATGCCAAGTGTAACTGAAATGCAGTATGTGATATGGTTTGCTACCCTCAGTGTGTGTGTCCCGTCCATTAGCCACTTTGCATAACATCCTGAGACATATGTTTGATGTGCAGGTGGATGTGTATGTTGTCAATACCAGAATGGAGAACGGTGCTGAAAGGCAGTGAGAGGACAATGTAGGCTGTGTGGACCCCCGTGTCATCATCAACTACTCTGGTCACTGTATGAAAGGAGTTCACCAGGTGTAGGAGGCATGCTGTGGCCCCAACAAGACCAACCCGGCTGGCATCAAAGGACAGGAGTACAACAAAGTCTCAGCGAATGATGTCCATGATGACGTGCCCTATAGCCGTGCAGAACAGTCCAGTCAGGTGTGTAGGGCAATAGTCCCAGTCATGCATTGTGGCACCACCTGTGTAGAGTGTAACTGTCGTTGTGTGCCAGTCAGGGAGTCAGGGGCAACAATATCTGGTACAAGGCTATTACTGAATATGGTGTCCCAGTGGGGAGACATGTCGTTCAGAGGTTTGTGGACATCACAGCCTGGGATTTTGTAGGGTGACAAGGGGCCAGTGTCCCCGGACATATAGAGTGCAGGTCAGTACTGTGTAGGTGTGACCACAGGGACACCGCAATGTTCCTGCAAGGAATGTGGCCCCGTAGGGAGTGAGAGGGTGTAATGTTAGCATTGAAGCCATCAGACAGCATGTTGCCAACATCACCTGTTTCTGTCATGTTCCAGAGTGACAGTTGTATGTGTGAGCAGATGTGGGTATTGCCAATGACTACTGACATACCACCATAATGCCTTGTGGTACATCCCGGAATGTGTCGCAGTAATGTGTACGTAGCTAGTTATGGAGTATGTCATGAGGGATCCCATGGCCCTACTGAGGCTGACCAGTGAGTTTCCCCACCCATGGGAATGTACATCACTGTGCAACAGCCCCCACCTGTTGTTGTAAAGTATGTCTATGGAACTGCACCCCCAGAGTGGCATCAGTTATCTGGTGTGTACCATCATGGCTCTGTGTGGAATAGCATGATCCATTTTGTCATGTACATACTAATGAAGTGCACTGGGGTATGTCTCAGCATTTGTATGTGCATTGTCTACCTGCACGTGTGTCATGACGTCAACTACCACTGTCATAAGACATCTGTAGTAGGTGTTGTAGTACTCTTGTACTGTGTATGCTGTGAAGTGTGTGGTGCCGGTATGTGGCTGACAAGGGTGAGTAGCATATGTTCGGATTCCACCAATGAGGGGATAACCCCAGGTGTGAAACAGCAGTCACATGTTGGTAGTGTCCATGTCAAGGATACTGTTGGTCTTGGAGGTGGTGAGTATGGGTCGATCCAGCCGAGCGGTGGTTATGACTCACGGACAGCATACACCTAATGTGTCGGTATATGTGTGGCTATCACAGTTAAGTGTGGGTTACTGTCAGTCTCACATCAGTAGCAGCAGTATGAGCCCAACTGTCCAGTACACCATGAAATGAGGTCTGGTAACTGTGGGGTATGTTGAATCCGCAGCTTGTAACACTGTGTATAGCAGTTCCAGACACAGTTATTTGCATGTGGAGCACCTGTGATGCATTGTGCTAAGTAACCAGCCGGGATGTGTGTACAACATAATGGAATATGGGGACACCTCAGCCGTGGGTGTGCCAGTCCAGGTACGTGCCTGAGAGGTACGGTCTGTCTATAACCAGTCATTGCAGGTGTGCTCTGCAGAGCCTAGAGGCAGGTCCCAGTCACTGCAGAGATATTGAAGTGGTGCAGTATCAGGTGTGCCTTGCCTGTGTGCGTCACAGAGGATGATGTCAAGCATTGTGTTACATGACCACATGTTTCGCTAGCCAGTTCCTGTTCTGGTGGTGACTGTTATTGGACACTGTGCAAGACAGGCAGTATAAAAGCAGCAAGAGTCCAACATGTGATCCATACTCCCAGGGCTGACAGGTGCAGGTCAACTGTGCCAAAACATCATGTTGTTTGACCAGGTCTGTCAAAGTGGACAGGTACCAGACGCCTGTGGAATGACAGCAGAAGCATGGGCAACTGTTGGAGTGACACAGTCGGTCGTTGTACAGTGGTAACAGGTCCGGATGACTGCAAAATGCTCCCAGGGCTCGGACCACACCATCAGGGCTACAAGACTGGTGGGCTATTGCATGTCCCTGCACACGTAGTCTGTGCCCTGAGATACAACTTCAGTCACACTAACATAGAAAATGACAGTCACATCGTACCTGCTGAGGTGTGGCATGGGTCCATAGGTTATGTTGCAGAACCAGTTACCCGACAGCAGGATGTAAGTGACTATTGCCTTGTGTAGCCTGCTGAGTGGAACAGCAGTGTGGCCGCCAACAGAGTCACCTATGACAGGTGTGTTGTGTATGTTATGACACCCTATTGGCTGTATGTGATGGGCACATGTGTTTGTGGGCTATAGGTTGGTGTGGTTGTGTTTGGTGATGTGGGCTGTCATTGGTGCCTACACAGAGTATGGAGGGGTACTGCACAAGGTGTCTCCGTATGTGTGGCCTGTGGTGGGTATCATGTGGGACTATGTGATGAGTGGGGTGTGTTGCGAATGTTACACATCCCCACATGACTGTCAGGTACAGTCAGGGTTGGTGACAGTATAACCCCCAGCAGGGCTGCATATGTGCATCCCCCACAGGCTGTACTGTTGTATGTTGGGAGGTGTGCATTGACTGTGTACATGAGAATAGCTCTATTGCCACATGTACAACATAGTCATATAGACAGGCAATAGCACTGGTACGTGCCAGTTGCACATGCCAGTATATAACTGGTATGTGCCAGGTGGACATGCTGTATAAACCACCATGTCTCACGAGATATGTGAGTGATGTGTGTACGACAGCTGTTGTACTGTAGGCAAGCTGGAAATGTATGGACAGACAGTGTACCTGTGAGGACTGGTGTGGAATGGGTGCTATACTAAGCAGTAGCTCATAACGTGCCAAGAAGCTCTGAACAAGTGCTGAGCATGCCCATACAATACAGATAGGGTGTTGGATAATATCAACCCACAAGTGTTGACGACAGTCATGATTGGTGGCACCGCATCAGAACACTGCCGGGTATGAACTGCAAGTCCATGAACCATTATATATTTGTAGATGTTAGCAGTACAGATGTACAAGACAGTACGGATGTTTGACTACAAATGCCTTTGTATGTCACAGGAGTGTTCTACCAGTGGCCTGTTGACAGACTCACAACTACTAAAGGTGCTACAGTGACATGTGCATATCACACCGGTGTCAGCTACAGTAAACCAGGGTTAATGTGTTGTACCCCACCCTCATTGTAGCCCATACCACACAGACAAATGTCAGCCATCTGTGTATGTGAGGATGTGAATGGCCATGACCTATGGGCAATAGTTGTCAGAGTGTTGTGAACAACATACAGAATGGGCTGTGTGTGTGAGGTGTGTGACATATGTGCACATTCTGGTGGATGATATCAGCAATGTCACCGCTACGGGAATATCCCTGTACCCATTAAGTACCACCTAGGCTGTGTTAGGGATGGTGTTGTGCAGTACACCTCCCTGAGCTGGAGGCGTCTCCATGGCCCTTTAGGTAGTCATCCGAGGTACCCATGACATGACAGGGTGGCATCCATGAGCACGGAGATCATTGGACAGGCATACACAGCACCCGTGTGACCAATATTGGAACACATATCACCTTCCAGGGGTTGGGGCCATGCGTGGATGGCCGATACCAGCCTCCACAATACTCACCTCCAGTATGCAGCATGCTATCCACCTTGCATACAGACATATGCCACACTATGCTGTTGGACATGCTACATGTCCATAGCCTGATCTGAAAGACATATGTCATGGACAACCACCCTCCTACGACTAGGATGGCCACATGCTGGACAAATCCCTGTGCCATACCTGTGACATACTCCCGCCAAACCATGCAGCCCTGTCCACATAGCTGCACATATCATCCCTGTCATACATGGTGTGATGGCCGTATGGTAGATGTAGTATCAACTGTCTGGATCAGTAATGTGTCACTGATGCCCCTCGTGGTGGCGTAATGGGTGTCGGATACAGCTAGTAAACCCAGCCCATACATGCTATAGCCGATAACCTTACCTGCGAATGACGTCCGACTAGCCATTGTCCCATGTCTATCACATGTGCAACACAGGCAATCCGTGGCAGGATGTTGAACAGCTGTACAGTGCAGTGTAGATGTCTATGGCAAAACAGATGCATGTACAGGTTTCCATGCGTACTTGGTGCATTGTCACTGCCCAAGTCCATTAAGGCTGTGTCTGTGTTGATATGTGACATATACACAGCATCATGGTCAACAGCATTACCGTGGACACATCCAGGCATGTGCAGATAGGTAAGAACACCAGTGCAGGCAAACAGACATGCCCACATGAAGACAGCAGTCACATGCAGTATGAACACTGTAATGAGGTGACACACATATATGGAGACGATATCCAATGCATAATGGGTGTTACATGTGTGAGACACATACATGCCAGTCGTGTTAGTGTCATGATGATTTGCAAAGATAACTGTGCAGATGTATTAGAAATGTATGTGCAGCAGTACCACTGTACATGTCTGAAAAGGTGACCTGTCACCTTCATCATGTCTTACAGATAATGCCTCGTACACGCCTACCAGCATACAGCTGACAGGAGGATGATGTCCTAATCCCGTACCTCCATGAGAACTATGAGGTGTTATTTAGCCATGTGCCACAGCATGCACAGCAGCGGGATGACCTGTGGCAGGATCTTTGCAGGAGGGTCAACGAAGTGGGTGGCCACAACCGCACCTACAAGCAGGTGCGCAGACACTGCATGGACTTGATACGTCATGCAAAACATCATGCCACTGCAATTGCCAGGGAACAAGGTGGAACAGGTGGTGGGCCACCAACCCAACCTCCACTCACACGCACAGAGGAGCTACTGGCCAGTCTGGGGACACCCTCGGAACAGCTCCCAAAAACACTAGTTGCCATCGTGGAGATGGGTGTCTCCCAACCAATGAGCCTGGAATTGTCTGGTAAGTCAGTACTGAACATATGGCCAGTATATCCCACGTACGTGCATGTGTCACTGTACATCATGTAATGTAACAACATATGCAAGGTATGTGGACACACATGCTGCATACTACAGTATGCTACCCTGTGTATGCACCATACCTCTGAACTGTACAGGTATTTGAAGAATGTCCAGATGTCTGCCTCATATTGTCGGTGTGTTACCCTTAATATCTGTCCCTTTCTGGCAAATAGCTGAGGATTGGAGTCATTAAATGATGACAAACATTTGTGTTTACGACTGCACATTCCTTGTAAAAACCATGTGCATGCAAACCTATTATTCTAGCAACTTTCTAAGTTTGTAAGTGCAATATTTAACATCTGCCCCTATTTGTCCCCCATCATAGTAGGCTTTGTACAGATTTATTGTTCTAAGAGGTTGAGAGGTATGGTATGCACACATGTGCTTACTATATGCTATTGTACAGGCAAATGTGTTAACTTGCACAGTGCACCCTTTGGCTGTCATACAGTCATGGATAATGTTCATACTGCTGTGTCACCCCTATACAGGTACCTCTGGTGTGCCGCATAGACAAGAGTCCATTGCAGGTGAGACTGTCATCGGTATCAAGCATGTCAATGCATAGATCTATTCGCCATGTGGCCAGTTAATACTTGTACACATGATGTTCATTCCAGACATGATATACAGGTCGCATCACCCATTATCCACACAGGCCATCCATGTGCAATATATACAAATGAAATGACACACAGACATGAAACCACAGTATTTGTCATTGCTACATGTGTGTCCAGCTGTGCATACAACGGTGGAGGTGTTCTACAATTGAGGCATATGTACTATACAGTGGAACAAAATGTGTGGTACACAAAATAGTACCACACAGTGAGCAGTGATATGGGAAGCCCACAGGCATCACCATTGTGTTATATGCCCCTGCAATGGGTTCACACATTGTGATGTGCCATCTGACATGTCTCAGACACGTGGGTTGCAATATTGTCACACTTTCCCATAACTCATACCACACAAAGCACACATACACCTGTTGTCTGCATAGCCCTGTTAATGGTGACATATCTGACATCTATGGGTGTATGTCATATGGGACAACACAGACATGTGTGATAGATGGCCATCACACACATATGACCAACACATGTGCGCACATGGCCATGGGGGATGGCCAGAGACATGTAGCCACACAGTAGATGTGATGTGGATACACCCTGTCTCACTTTGTCCACACATGGTCCAATTACAGCCCTACTAGACCGATTGTACAGGTGATGTGGTATGCTGCACATCTTAAATGCCTGTGCACAGCTAGTGGAGGTGTCACTGACGTCTGCCTCATAAGATGTGTTGAACATGACACCTGTGTCATAGCATGACAGTAGTCACCTTTACAGCTTCCACTGACAGTGACACCAGGCCACAGATACAGTACATTTCCCTTGCTGCCGTAGGACATCACTGTTAGCTGTGCACCTTGTGTGTGTGGTACATCAATGTCATGTGTGAGATGGTGACGTGACAGGTCCACTATATGTGGACATGGTTGCCAGGCAGCTAACAGTCTGTAGTTATCGTGCATCATCTCTATGTCCTCCAGTGACCTGTCACATGACACAGCATGGTTTGGTGTGGTGTGTATACACCTCAGCATCGTGGGTCACAATCCACAGGTATGTCATGGATATGCATGCAGTTCTGGATATGCAATGTGTACATATTATGCACTGTTCAGCAATATAGACGCCTCATGATGCCATGCAATGGCACAGTGTCTGTACTTCACACTGTACAGTAATGTAGATGGCTCACAGTCCCCTACCATGCCCATGCACATTTGCTCAACATGCATTCTATCTGTAGGGCATACGGACAACACCACAATGTGATACCCAGTACAACGCTGTACATGTGTCAGGACACCATTGTGTCAGACATGTATGCATGTTAATGCACACGTCAGCAGATTACATGTCAAGGTCATGTCAGCCATGTGTACTGTTATCCTGTTCTGGTCCACATGGTGTATCACGGGGATGCATGCATACTACCATGATTGTGTGAATTGCATGGATAATGATATGACAGCTGCTTGCTGTAGTGTGCATTCCAGGGGGTATGCTTACAAACACTAGTGATGTCTGAGCCGCATGCTGTCAGCTGTATCACAAGCATGCTGCATGCCATCTGTCATATCACATGCATGGTGTGTCAGTGTGTGTGTGTGTGTGTGTGTGTGTGTGTGTGTGTGTGTGTGTGTGTGTGTGTGTGTGTGTGTGTGTGTCAGTGTGTGTCTATTGTAATTTAGAGTCTTTCTTTGCATTCACAGGTGATGTAGGTGCGTTACCCTCCTGCAGTCCATCTGATGTTAGTGTCCCCACAGATGCTAGCAGTGATGAACATATGCATGAGGTACAGGCAGGTTTGTCAGGGGCTGAATCTGTGCCAACGGTTGCCATCCCAGCTATGTCCCCCTCTTCCCCACACACAGTTTAGCTGCCAACACATACCGCATCACCAGTGGCCATAGAAGAAGGACAGTCAGCGTCTGTTAGCGTTGAACAGGAACGTGTGGTGGCTACAGAAGGTGTGTCTCCACACCATGATGTCAGTGTACTGACTGAAGATGTGCCACACAGGCATGTGGCCGATGTTGCTCGTAGGAGGACCTCTGGCAGACATGCACCTGCAGGACATAGCGCAGCAGCTGGAATCATCAGACGCATGTTCCAGACTGTAATGGTGGCACAGGCACATGCCGAACAGCAGAACAGAGAAGGGCAGAGGCTGCAGAGGGCTGCAATCCGTACCCTAAACAACAACATCCAGGTATTGGTAGGTGCTCAACAGCAGATTGCTGATGTTCTGGACAGGCGATTGAGTGACATGGTCAGAATCCTTGACCATGGCATGGCAATCTGTGAGCTGTCTGTGCTGGAACATCTGGTAGGGGTGAGACATAGGCCATGTGGACGTAGGCCAGCTACACCACCTAGTGCAGTTCAACGTGAGCGTGCCACCTCACATGGCCGCTCCCATAGTGCCGGTAGCAGTAGCAGTGCAGCTGGTGCTGCACTGTCCACACCAGGACACAGCAGGCCACGTGGACATGGCCCTGGACGTTCCCAGTGGGGACACGGTTCCAGTGGCCATGTGTCGGACAGTAGCCATTCTGTACCTCCACCTGGTAGTGCCCGTGCAACCCCTGGCAGGCACAGGACACGTGGCCATGGCTGGACACAGTGAGCTGTACAACCTGGTCTGTACAATCTGGAGCTGTTGATAATACCCTTGTGTAGGCCTCACAAATGACAGAACTGTGTGCACACATACATGCACACAGCAAACACAACTGTAGGGCTCCACAAGACCCACATGCATACTGAACAGACATGTCCAATCAAATCACTGTCCCTTACCCACACACATGATGACATCCAGTGGTGCAGCCTATTCCCCTGGTAAACAATATCACCATGTGCATATGATGAAGCCTGTGCCACATCCCTGTCATCCACACCATCAGTGCAGGGATATGCTCAAATGGTCTGATGCACAGGGTGAACAGAATAGTGAGAGGTGTATCTTACATTACTTATGTATGCATAGTGAGGGAAGTGTATGCTGCATTGGTTGTGTGTGAATAGTGAGAGACGTGTATATGACATTGGTTGTGTACTGTCGACATGCACCAGACATACCATGTAGTACAGGTGCAGCATGCATTGTGATATGTTCACAGTATGTGTCTCAGTTACAACAGTAACAGCATGTTGGTAATGATGCCCTGGTTCCCTCCTATGGTGTACTGGTATGTGCCTACAGGTAGCAGTGTTTGCAGTCCCCCATATGTAACTGTGGAGTACTCACAGGCACGTATGGCAATATCAGTATGCTAAACGTATCCTCAACCTGACTGTTGGACAGTCTAACATGACACAGATGTCCGCACATATACTGCACCTGAAGCATGTGGTCAGTTGAACAGGCTACAGCGGCCAAAGACGTGACATGCATACCAGGAAACATTACAGGTATGTTGACATGGTGCAGGGGTTGTACACAGCGGTCTGGCCAATGATGACGTTAGAGGCCACTTGATAGCATGAGGCCACACTGTGTAGCAGTAATACCCTGTCACATTACAGGAACATGCCCACATTCACGGGGTCTACAACACTATAATGCACACCCCATAGTGTTGAGGTGAGGACCCTTGCCTATGTGGTCATCACCCTCATAGTACTTTGTACCCACACGACGTGAGACAGAGAAGGAACATGCACAGGTAGCCAGTACGGCTGGGACCGATGGCATCAACAGGGTAGTAGACTGCATCACCATGAGGGGTTAGTGATCCTGTTTTCACTGTATGGTAGCATACACCCTCACACCAAGCACCAGACAGCCATACATACATACACACACACACTGTGGTGACCACAAATATGTATAGGGATAGCCGATGTGTGTGATGCACTACACCTGCCGACGTCATGCTTTCCACACTGCAGTATGTACAGATCTCTACAATGGTGTACAGGGGTCTGTAACAATTGGGACGTAATCCCCACCATATGTGGCATATGTGGTCACACAAGCAGACACACATGGCAGTGCTGGGAATGATACACCTGCCATATGATGAGACATTTGACAGGCATGCAGCGGTATTGTCCGCATTATGTGAACCAACGCTATGTCTGGCAATTGTGCTGCTATATGCACACGGGAGGATGTAAGTGTTACAGATGTCATGTGACGTACAGTTGGTAACACCTGACCACTGTGTAAGTGTTATGTCATCACCGTCAAGTAACAGTGACATAGCATACTGTTTGCACATGTCATGGTAGGATGGCGTGTGACACACCTGTAAGCCATCCCCGGCAAACATCCATCTACACAGGTGGATCACCACTTTATGTACACGCATCCCTCCATACGTGATGTACAACCAACCGTACTGTCAGTATGTCACCATATACAGGTGTCAATGATGGGGCTGCATTGCGACTGCATGTTGTAGTTAGGCACAGATGAGTTATGGACATCAGCCACTGCACATGCATGGTTGCTGCATGCACAGTACAGATTGTACATGTGTGTTGGTCCTACATGAGTCTCCTGTAGCCATGTTTGTATGCATTGCTATTGGTGGACATGTGTGTTGACATACATAACACATTGACTATGGTATGATATCATGGGTGTCATGGGTGACTAGTACAGGGGAATGTGTCCTCGGTCAACATTGCTACCTCCTGTACTGTGAGCATTCAACAGAAATGGACCCACCTTCCATTTGCGTGTGTATGATTGCTTAACTTTTCTGCATGGGGGACAGCAAAAGCTATGCTATGTACATATGTGTTGTGTGTGTGGTCTATGCACACATCCACTGCAATCACATGTATGACATATCCAAACATGTGTGTTCATTGGTGTACAGCAACACCCATCTGTCACAACTGTGTAAGACCCAGGGCCCCTGGTATATCTTGAGCCGACCTGGTCATGTATAGTGGTATCATTGCAATGCATAACACCTGTTGGAACCCTGTCGGTACATGTGTACTCTGCACAGTTGCTGTAGACTTCTGTACAGTCCACTGGTCATGTGTCACACGGTATTGTGGTAATGTATGGCTGTGTATTGCTGCACCAATGTCATGGTGATGTCTTGAGGGCTACAGTGTAGACTACGGTGTGTACATCTGTGATCTGCACCTGTGGCAGCTGTGATGGCACCTGAGTGTGTACTGGTCACTGCATGTGAGTGTCTGCCCTGTGCATGGGGACAGTTATACCTTACTGTGCCCTTCCGTGTTTAGACTCTGTCTGCATGCAAGATGGCCCTTTGCAACTGGTGTGTGAGCATGGCCAGTATGCTCTTGTGTAGATGGACACACAGGACAGTCCAAACTGAGCCCTTGCGTGTTTAGACTCCGTCTGCATGTAAGATGGCCCTTTGCAACTGCTAAGTGTGTGAGCATGCCCAGTACGCCGTTGTGCAGATCGACACACAGTACAGTCCAAACGGACTTGTATTACAAAGCGTGTGGCCATGGCCAGTGACACCTTGTGTCAGTGATGTCCCTCTGTGCATGGGCATGGCCGTTGACATCCTGTATAGCGATGGTGGTCATCCAGGCAACAGATGTCCATTTTCAATGTCACGATGGATGCCTACCAAGTACACACTTGTCGACTATCTTGAAGGGTGTACTGTCTGTGGCGTGTCCCGTGTCTATGTATTGTTGTTGTAGTGCTCCGTAAATCTTTAGTTGCCCCGATCACACCACTACCGTGTGTTTGTCTATGTCTACCGTGGGACAGTAATATGTCTGTATGCTTTCAGACTGATCACTCTCTATACAATCCCTGTCAGCGTCCTTGTCTTTGCGGATGATGACACGCGCCTAGAAGTATGCCTCTGGGAGTGCTGTGTTCAGTAATTTCGGTAGTGCATTCTGTAAATGCGTCATGCTGTAGTATGATAGGGTAGTTAGGTGTATGTTCGACTCCCAGCCCTGCCAAGTGTGTGTGTGTGTGTGTGTGTGTGTGTGTGTGTGTGTGTGTGTGTGTGTGTGTGTGTGTGTGTGTGTGTGTGTGTGTGTGTGTGTGTGTGTGTGTGTGAGTGTGCAAGCATGCTCCCATCCACCTGGGGACTCAGTCATGCTTTTAGACACCTCACACCACAGATATTTCCTACCAGCATCTTTGCCTTTGCGGATGATGACACACACCTAGAAGTATGCCTCTGGGACTGCTGTGTTCAGTAATCACGGTAGCGCGTTCTGTAAATGCGTCATGCTGTAGTGTGATAGGGTAGGTAGGTGTATGTTCGACTCCCAGCCCTGCCAAGTGTGTGTGTGTGTGTGTGTGTGTGTGTCTGTGTGTGTGTGTGCGCTCATGCATCCGTCCGCCTGGGGACTCAGTCATGCTTTTAGATGCCTCACACCACAGATATTTCCTACCGGTGTCTTTGCCTTTGCGGATGATGACACGCGCCTAGAAGTATGCCTCTGGGAGTGCTGTGTTCAGTAATCTCGGTAGCGCATTCTGTAAATGCGTCATGCTGTAGTGTGATAGGGTAGGTAGGTGTATGTTCGACTCCCAGCCCTGCCAAGTGTGTGTGTGTGTGTGCGCGCATGCTCCCATCTGCCTGGGGACTCAGTCATGCTTTTAGACGCCTCACACCACAGATATTTCCTATGGCGTCTTTGCCTTTGTATGATGACACGTGCCTAGAAGTATGCCTCTGGGGCTGCTGTACTCAGTAATCTATTTAGCGTGTTCTGTAAATGTGTCATGCTGTAGTGTGATAGAGTAGGTAGGTGTATGTTCGACTCCCAGCCCTGCCAAGTGTGTGTGTGTGTGTGTGTGTGTGTGTGTGTGTGTGTGTGTGTGTGTGTGTGTGTGTGTGCATGCATGCTTCTGTCCGTCTGGGGACTCAGTCATGCTTTTAGACACCTCACACCACAGATATTTCCTACCAGCGTCTTTGCCCTAGCGGATGATCACACATGCCTAGAAGTATGCCTCTGGGACTGCTGTGTTCAGTAATCTCGGTAGCGCATTCTGTAAATGCGTCATGCTGTCGTGTGATAGGGTAGGTAGGTGTATGTTCGACGCCCTGCCAAGTGTCTGTGTGCGTGTGTGTGCGTGCATGCTTCCGTCCACCTGGGGACTCAGTCATGCTTTTAGATGCCTCACACCACAGATATTTCTTACCGGCGTCTTTGCCTTTGCGGATGATGACACGCACCTAGAAGTATGCCTCTGGGACTGCTGTGTTCAGTAATCTTGGTAGCGCATTCTGTAAATGCGTCATGCTGTAGTGTGATAGGGTAGGTAGGTGTATGTTCGACTCCCAGCCCTGCCAAGTGTGTGTGTGTGTGTGTGTGTGTGTGTGTGTGTGCGAGCATGCTTCCGTCCGCCTGGGGACTCAGTCATGCTTTTAGATGCCTCACACCACAGATATTTCCTACCGGTGTCTTTGCCTTTGCGGATGATGACACGCGCCTAGAAGTATGCCTCTGGGAGTGCTGTGTTCAGTAATCTCGGTAGCGCGTTCTGTAAATGCGTCATGCTGTAGTGTGATAGGGTAGGTAGGTGTATGTTCGACTCCCAGCCCTGCCAAGTGTGTGTGTGTGCGCGCATGCTCCCGTCTGCCTGGGGACTCAGTCATGCTTTTAGACGCCTCACACCACAGATATTTCCTATGGCGTCTTTGCCTTTGTATGATGACACGTGCCTAGAAGTATGCCTCTGGGACTGCTGTGCTCAGTAATCTATTTAGCGTGTTCTGTAAATGTGTCATGCTGTAGTGTGATAGAGTAGGTAGGTGTATGTTCGACTCCCAGCCCTGCCAAGTGTGTGTGTGTGTGTGTGTGTGTGTGTGTGTGTGTGTGTGTGTGCGTGCATGCATGCTTCTGTCCGTCTGGGGACTCAGTCATGCTTTTAGATGCCTCACACCACAGATATTTCCTACCAGCGTCTTTGCCTTTGCGGATGATCACACATGCCTAGAAGTATGCCTCTGGGACTGCTGTGTTCAGTAATCTCGGTAGCGCGTTCTGTAAATGCGTCATGCTGTCGTGTGATAGGGTAGGTAGGTGTATGTTCGACGCCCTGCCAAGTGTCTGTGTGTGTGTGTGTGCGTGCATGCTTCCGTCCACCTGGGGACTCAGTCATGCTTTTAGATGCCTCACACCACAATATTTCGTACCGGGGTCTTTGCCTTTGTGGATGATGACACGCACCTAGAAGTATGCCTCTGGGACTGCTGTGTTCAGTAATCCTGGTAGCGCATTCTGTAAATGCGTCATGCTGTAGTGTGATAGTGTAGGTAGGTGTATGTTCGACTCCCAACCCTGCCAAGTGTGTGTGTGTGTGTGTGTGTGTGTGTGTGTGTGTGTGTGTGCGAGCATGCTTCCGTCCGCCTGGGGACTCAGTCATGCTTTTAGACGCCTCACACCACAGATATTTCCTACCGGCGTCTTTGCCTTTGTGGATGATGACACACACCTAGAAGTATGCCTCTGGGAGTGCTGTGTTCAGTAATCTCGGTAACATGTTCTGTAAATGCGTCATGCTGTAGTATGATAGGGTAGGTAGGTGTATGTTCGACTCCCAGCCCTGCCAAGTGTGTGTGTGTGTGTGTGTGTGTGTGTGTGTGTGTGTGTGTGTGTGTGTGTGTGTGTGTGTGTGTGTGTGCGCGCGCATGCTTCCGTCCGCCTGGGGACTCAGTCATGCTTTTAGACGCCTCACACCACAGATATTTCCTACTGGCATCTTTGCCTTTGTTGATGATGACACACGCCTAGAAGTATGCCTCTGGGACTGCTGTGTTCAGTAATCTCGGTAGCGCATTCTGTAAATGCATCATGCTGTAGTATGATAGGGTAGGTAGGTGTATGTGCGACTCCCAGCCCTGCCAAGTGTGTGTGTGTGTTTCCAGCTGCATGACAACAATACATTGCTTTTACAGTATTCACTCTCCATAACAACCGTACGGCATATTTGCCTTTGATGCTGCTGTCTGCAGGCTAGACGTATGCCTGTGTGAATGCTGTGATCTACTAATCATGGTAGCGTGTTCTGTAACTGCGTAATGCTGTTGTGTGGTACAGTGGTTACGTCTGTGTTCTGCTCCCAACCCTGCCAAGTGTGTTGTGTGTGTGTGTGTGTGTGTGTGTGTGTGTGTGTGTGTGTGTGTGTGTGTGTATATCTATCTACACACATATATATATATATATATATATATATATATATATATATATATATTGTATATAGATATATATGTTGAGATTATCACTCTTGAATGTGCTGCATTATCTGTACGTGATCACCTTTGATGTATGTACATCTGCTATGGCTCTGTGATAGTGCACATACTGTGTGCTGTAGTGATCCTTAGTTATACTTGTGTAGTGACCAGTTATTGTGTTGCTGGGTATTACAAGGGGCATTGGAAACAATGTTAGTACAGCACCTTTGAATGGTCGTATATACATCCCGGCAACAGTCAGCAGTGGTTATTACTTTGGAGGGTGAGTATGGCTCATATCCATATGTATTAACTGACAATACTATGCAACTCAGGTTAACATTACTGACTCATGTTTATCCACAGGTTGTGGTACAGATCTCAGGACTGTATGTGTATACATTGACAGGTGCAGGACTGGGTTAGTGTTGGATGCATGGAGGGGTGTCCATGGCCAGTACTGGCGATCTGTACAGCCTGGCAGGTACGGTCTGTGACTGTCCCACAACCTCCTGTATATGGCTGACACATGCTGTACCTGTGTATATGCAGACACACACACTTACCACAAACAGCTAGGGCTATCACATACACACACCCATTGCATCACCATTGGGCCATGCAATAACCGTTGTCCCACACGCACACACACACACACACACACACACACACACACACACACACACACACACACACACATACCTACGTGTAGATTGGATGGCTCAATGACAGCTCTGGAAATGTAACACCACACCCTGTGCATATGATGTCACCTGTGCCACCACCTGTGATGTATAACATTGATGCAGGATCAGACTAACCTGGTGCTGATGCACACGGTGGCTTTATACCACTGTAGTGATGTTAGAATGTTGTTAACACAAAGTGTGATATCCTTCTAGGTGTATATCAGCAGGCATGATGCATTGCAGCTATGACCATCAATGTAGCATAGTTTACAGCACTGTTAATTCTGATGATGTATTCTCCATCCATGTGCCATTTCACTGATGTGTGTAGTATTGGCAGCATGTGTTTCTGAGTGTGCTGTACGTGTGTGGTGTGTAGTACACATTTATACTTGCTTACAAACGCGTACACTGGCTTACACGACATTACACGGGCTTCAACATTCGTACACTAGCTTACTCGTTCTTCAACGCGCGCACATGGGCTGACATGCAGCACACATGCTTACTCGGGCTTACTGGTGTGCACAGGCGTGGACACACTGTAGGCAGGTTTGCAGGAAACATCGGTGGTATCCATGGCGTACACCATCAGTCTCCTGACTTTCCCTAGGATAGATCATAACACGCCTCTTACACTGATGAGTACTGACAGCAAACATGTGACACTGCTCCGGTAAGATTACAGTGTTTTATACATACACACTCATGTTGTCACCTATCTTCTACTCTAATAGTCCTCTTATCCTACACTACACTGTAGGGGCTTGGCCCATATGGCATGACATATTGTGATTCACTATCCTCAGCCTCACTTGCATCAGATTGCCTACAAATGCTTGGTTACATCTCTGACAGAGCGCTTCCACACATAACAACCAGTACGCAGTAGCCATGTTGTCTACAGCTTGTCATTCATCTGGATGGCGTACTAACATCTAACTAAACCTACATTTTGTATGTATATTATACATATTTGACTTGTTTTGAAGCGCAGCGCGTTCTCGTGCCGCTGTGCTACGCTTCGACACCGGAGATCGGGGAGGACAACTACAGTTTTATTGATATCCAATGGACAATAATGCCACTGGCCTTATATTTGGACATTGGCATGCTTCTTCGACTGTATTCATACTGTATTTACAGCTGTCATTGCTCCGTTTAGCAACGTGCAGAACGTTACTCGCTTAACATCCGGGTACATTTCTGCACATAACTCTGCTCTTGCACGGACAGCTTACTGTTTCATGTATCGCATATTTACATAATTTGCATAGCTTTCACCTACAAATGGGGTATGTTGCAAATCCCAACATTGTCCGTGCAACATTTGTGTTACGGGCAATCTTTCACACCCCTACAGGAGTTTGCTGAATAGCTTGGCAGACATCTTTCCTTGCTCTACTCTCACTCTACTCGTACATGCCGGAGGCTTCGTGTATCATGGCCTAGGCTTTGCTGTGTGCTATGTCTATTTGTGGTGTATGCATGGCTGTGGGTATGTTGTGACCTGCTACGTCTGGTATTTCTACAGAGCAGCTCCCACTGTCATCATTTGTAAAGGTGACAGCCCTATAGGTACTTTATATAGACTGCTGTGTCATTTGACATGTCAGCACATACCTGCGGTCAATACTGAACTTCCTACTGCAGCACTTTTCATACCTTCTGAGTTATCTTGCAGTCGACAATACTGTTTCCTCTGACATGTATCTGTTTCTGATACAGGATATCATTTTCTTACACCAATACACACAATATATGGCGGCATCACAGGCCAGATGCCATTGCATTCCTATTGCAGGACACACCCACCCAGAGGGTTGTATTCCTCACAAAGGCCAACAGGTGCTTATCCACACTTATTATTCTATCATGTATCTTATGTGTTCGCCGGTATTTGTGCTTTCCGTCAGTGGCAGAACTCAAGTGCAAGTGTGGGGGACTGGACACTGTATTGGGGACACTGCATGACACCCTGAAGGACACATTTCTTTTGATTCTATTAACCTTCCACATTGACTTTCACAGGGCATACGTTGTCATTCACATTTGTCGAGGTACATGCTTTTGACTTGAACATGTTTTGTCATTTGTCCTGACGTCTTTCTTCTCACTTGTCCACCTAGTATCACTAGTTCTGTACATTTATTTAGGATGGGTTACCTTCATACCTCTCACCTGTACACATTATGGGTAAATGTCCGAGGTTTGACCTATTATTTTGTTACTTTTTTCATAATAATGTGTCTTTCTGATAAATTACTGGCAAGGCATTAAGGACTGTGAAGTTAGATAATAATGACTGACATTTGTATTTCATGATTAATAACCCTCATAACATTCGTACTCCTGACTACACCATTATTCTATCAACGTTCTGACTTTGTCTGGGGTATATTTAATATAGTCCCTATTTGTATTTCATGTACTATGCCTTTGTCCAGCTGTCTTATTCTGAAAGGTTGGAAGGTATGGTTACCATCTTGGTCGTATGCATGTCCATCCATGATAATCACCTACATGACACTGATATAAGTCCCTACGTCTTCCCCCAATGGTTTACACAATATCCAGTAGATGGGTTCAACCTTTTTGGAGAATATAGGCGTGTGCTATACCCACATAGGTATATTGATCACTCCCATGGGGCGGACCTAATAAATCTGTGCCAACCAACACCTAGGCCCATTTCTGCATACCCATGATTCCCATACCTGACACCCCTCCACAGTACTCATTAGACATATTTAATGTGAGTGATAATAAAGTATGAAGACACTTCTAAGCATTCTCCACTCTCCGGATATCAGGTCGTACGTCATACATTCTATCGACCCATGTGTTATTACCCTTGCACCTGCTACTGTTGCATGTACAGCTATATTGTAGTTGCAGCTGTGACTTCTTTGCATCGATGATTATTGTACACACTTAGTACGGGATCAATTTTTGGGGTCCTGCAAAGGACACCTATATCCATGTTTAAAGTGTAGAACTTGCAGGTCTGTCACACTGGTACTTTCAGGGCAATGGTTTGGAAAGCAGCAGTGTATTCACCTTTCATGCATGTCTGTCTGTCTATCCATAATACCTATACCGTGACCTATTTATGTACATGTGTTATATCTACAAGGACATATGTTTGTTTGTTGTGTATATATCTATTAATGTATCGTGTGTGTATAGATATATATATATATATATATATATATGTACATATATACATATGTCCATATATGTCTGTACATTCCTCATTTCATAAATTTCTTTGGTTTAAGTCTGTGGATATATGTGTATACACAGATATATATATCCATATCATACCTTTCAACTGTACAGATTATCGCAGAATGTACAGATGTTTGCCTCTTATCTTTGGTCCATTTTTCATAACCTTGTGGCTATCTGGCAAATTAGTGGCATATCATTAAAGACTGACGTTGGAAAATAATGACAAGCATTTGAGGTTACGACTTCATACCCTTCAGAGAATCCATGCTAGTGAAACACCTGTTATTCTATCCACTTTCTATGTTTGTTAGGGCAATATTTGGGAATTGTCCTTATTTGTACCAGTTGTTTTCATGGCTTTGTCCAGTTTCTTACTTTACAGGGTTAACAGGTATGAGCCATATATATATATATATATATATATATATATATATATATATATATATATATATATATATATATATATATATATATAAAACGTGGAGAAAACAGCATTCGTTTGCTATGCTGTGAGCGGATTACACACGCGCAGGCGCACTTGCATATCCTTATTGTGGGTTACATATGTTTAATAAATATTTGTGCTTACGTGGCCTTTCCTAATTGTGACCGTAACAGTTACATATCTGTATTCCGGTTTACGGACATATGTGAAACACATGTTCACCTTTACATATTTAAATGTGTTTACAGTACAAACACATTCATTACACTTTAAACTTATATGTGCTGTGGTTGTAGTTCAACCGGGACTGCATTCACGTTCACCGGATGCCGGAACCACTATTCTATTGGTGTTCTGCCTCATTGATATGCATACCCATAGTACTTAGCTACATCAACATACCCCTCACCGCTTCACTTACAACACAGGCGTCCATTCTCCTGCTGGGAAAAACACGGTACTACATATTACACATTCCCTATTGCCTACTGCTGTGGACCTCAGCTGCATAGTTAATCACTCCAAGGATATGCAGAACACCAGGGCTTATAGTCCTGGCACATACAGGTATTAGATTGTCAGGGTGTTCATGTAGTGATATGGGTTTAGGCTTATCCGCCTGGTGAACAGAACTTCCTTGGCCGAGTTCAAATGTCAGACAAAGCACATGGACAGGGAGTTTCTCCCTATTATGAATTTTTACCTGTGTTTACAGACACAGGTGTTTGTGCACCTGTCAACAGCTTATTCTGTTGGCAATACATATTATGGGTGGGGTTGTTACAGTCCATACTCCACGGTGAGGGGTCTTCCCATTCACATTTGACTATTTCATGTATTCAGTCATACGGGGATTATTATTTTGGACATGAAGTGACTACAGGTATGCAGTTGTACGTTACACAAATGTGAATGGTTGTTACTGTAAATATGTATGGATGGACCTCTGTAATACGCTGTTGTGTTTTGGCAAAGCAGTAGCTAATCATTAAAGACTGAAGTCAGAACGTGATGACAGACAGTTGGGTTTCAGACTTCATACTCTTCAGGACATTAATGCCAATGTGCAAACTGTTATTCTATCAAATTTCTATGTTTCTAAGAGCTATCTTTACAAATTGTCCCTACTTTTGGGCCTTTGTCTCACTTTTATTCATGGCTCTGTCCAGATATCTTGCTCACACAGGTTGACAGGTATGGTCGGTGATGCCTGCACACAGTAAGTGTCCCTCACACTTGATCAGGGTTATCCTGTTTACGTCACTGTCTTCATCACCCTTATGCCATTTGCCACTATGCGAATGTGTGCAATATATTCTCCCCCCTATTCGTGTCGAGACACATGCGTCACAGGAAGGTGTTTTATCCTGGGTAGTAGGTTATGCATGACCACTTAGGGCTGGACAGTGTCATGGACCTCTACTGCACATTCTGACTTGTGTCCAGATATCTACAAGATTGGACATCGTGTCTTCATACCCATTCTACTATTTACACAGGTTAGTTATCCCATGAGGGATATCCCAAAAATTTGACAAGACCAAAACAAGACAGATTCCGAAGATTTTTCTGGCTTTACGAAAATGTGCAGGGGGTTTTACATGCAAGGGATACATGGTTTGCAATCCTGAAACTGCCTAGGGTGACACTACTTACTACATATGTGTAGGGGTCACTATGTGTAGCTGTGCCTGCAACGAATCAGTAGGCCAAGTACGGCTGGATTTGGTGGACGTTCTGGTATGGGAGCGGGTTGTGTGATGTGGAGGGGATGCTGGGTAGGCCATTATGCATCCAGGTATGTTGCATTTGTTATGGCCAGTTCCATCAGGACCAATCTGTGGATATGTGACGGTGACATATTTATACTTTTGTATCGCACATTTCCATATTCATATGTTTGTGGGATTGTGTTCTACACTATGGCCTGTCTGCTTGTCTTGCAGCTGTTTCTACATGTGTTTGTGTTTCTTTCAGCTTCACCTGCTGCTCCCTCATACACCTCCGGTTCACCTTTTCTGCATACGACACAGTATCGCCTTGGAGGATTTTACCATTACCCATCTACCCCTCACACGCAAATTCCTTACACCCCATAGATCACTACTTTGGTTGTTGGCCCATGACATGGCCAGAGTAACACATTGAATACCCTACATGTGTCAGGTACCTTTATGGTTGTGTGGACTACCCTGCCATGTTTGCTTTCCACATGCTATACCTCACGCACATAGGTACACGCCCATACTTAACTTTCATTACTTGGTTGGTATACCCGGGTACTACCCATTCGACTGTGTCACATACAAGTTCGGCTTATACTGCTGACTTCTGGATTTTGCCAGTCTGTTGTACTTATTGGTAGGATGGCACCTTTTCCTATGTCCAAGCTATTCCTTACACATATCCGACTGTTGTGGACAATGCCTCCCCACAGTCGACGGTAGGGTTTCCACCTTTTCAATTGGCCACAGTGTGACATTTGCGGTGAACACATCACATTTTACAGGCCGACACATACCCACGGTCAGTTTGGCAGATAGAGCTTACAATTCTTGCCTATATATAAGCTTATTCTTGTAGCATTTTGGTGGCTTATTCTGTTTCTTATGACATTTATGTAATATACATACAGAGAAACTGTTTAATGCAACTATTACATAATATCTAAGGAATAATTATGTCCTATATTCTCTGGACATTTGCCATTTTTACAAGTTTGTGTCAGGACACATCTGCCCACAGAGGGACTGTCGCTCGCAAACTGGGACAGGTGGTAATCTTAGTCGACGGTACGGATCATACTGTTCCTTTCGGCCTACATGTGTCCTTATTGTTGTAGCTGTTTATATGCTCCTTCTGTTTCGTTTACATGTGTATTCTATTTCCTATCACATTTGGTATGTGAAATATGGACATACCCTTTGTATGTGACTATTACATGCCCTGTGGGATATGATTCGGACATACGGTCGCTAAATATATCTACATTTCTCCTCGTGTATTTTGTTATGGACACATCTGCCCAGCTACGTACCCTCCCTCACATTATGGGTCAGCTGGTGACCCTCTCCATTGGGCTGGACGTACCTACTGGCGGCGCGCTAACATATGATGCGTTTCACTTCCACATGGTATAGCTATCTACACTACGTTGGACTACGGGCACACAGTTTTCCATGTCATTTGTTCAAGGGTTAGGGACCCATTATTCCCTACCGTGCATTTGTGTTTGCTTCTTCATTTTCTGTTCACAGGAACTATCTTGCATGCTTTGCATACGTTTCAGTATCCACGGACACTGATAGGTGCGATTACTATTGCAGGCGGAATATAATATTCAGCAGTTTAGGTTGCTCATCGACAGCCAACATTGACATGCCTCCGTGCGCAACTTCGATACGTCCCATGCACTCGCGCATGTTTCCTATGCACGTGGCTGTGGCGGCTGCACACCTTCATTAATATGCATATGGCACTACTACTCCATATATACACTGCACGGCCGGCGCAAGCCTTACGCCGGCCTTGCGCTGAGCTTCATGAATCCCAGGGTTAATCTTTACTCGTTTTCCACTGCTAAACTGTATACTTTGCTTTGACTCACTGCCTGATACTGAACTGATTTGTCACCTTGACTAGTTTCTTAGAAGTATTCCTTACTGGTTTTGAACTGTACGACTGATCCCCAGTACTGCGTATAGGTTTTGAACTGTACGCCTGATCCCCAATATGCTTGCATGAAGGCAGTACTCATTGCTGTTTATAGATACAGAACTGTAAACTTGACTTCCACCTTTAGTCACATGTAATTGTTATTCATTTTGTTCTGATTTTGTTTACTGCTTGTACACTTTTGCTTCTTGTAAACCTGGGTTGTAGCTGAAAAGGATCAGCTGACCAGTCTACCTAGCGAATTAACAAATAAAAGTAAATGAGTATGTTTCTACAAGGGGCAGAACAAAGGTGTAGCAGTTAGAGACAAAGCCTTATCACTGCTGGTTCTTCAGTTCAGTTCACTGGTGGGGTATTGTGTGGAGTCTGTATGCTCTTTTTGTCTCCATGTTGGTTTTGGCTGTGTGATCTGGCTCACCCGACATTCAAAAGGTGTGTTGTAAATTAACTGTTAATCCATTAATTTGTCCATAGGAGTGTGTGTATGTGTGTGTGTGTGTGTGTGTGTGTGTGTGTGTGTGTGTGTGTGTGTGTGTGTGTGTGTGTGTGTGTGTGTCTTAGAGCAAACAATCTGGACAAAGCCTAAAATGATGGGGGATCAAATAGGGACAGATTTTAAATATTGCTCTTACAAACTTAGAAAGGTGATAGAATAATAGGGTTTGTATTAGCATGAATTTTATGAAGGATGTGGCGTCATAAACTCAAATGTTTGTCATTATTTAATGACTTCAATCCTCAGCTATTTGCCAGAAAAGTACAGATTTTAGGAGGAACACACCAAAAATAAGAGATAAAAATCTGGACATTCTGTGAAAATCTGTACAATTGAGAGGTATGGCATGTGTGTGTGTGTGTGTGTGTGTGTGTGTGTGTGTGTGTGTGTGTGTGTGTGTGTGTGTGTGTGTGTGTGTGTGTGTGTATACATATTTGCCCATGAGTGCATATGTGTGTGTAAGAATGAGCAAGTGTGTGTATCCAATGGTGGAGTTATGTCCCACTCAGGACTGGTTCTCTACTTTAAGTCCACTGTGTGCAAATATATTTCCCATTTCCCTGTGAAATTGAATAGGATAAAGTGTTTATCAGAAAATAAATGAATGAATGAATGCATCCACTGATGCAAATATTTGAACTGGGTGCTAAACTTGTCCATTTCACAAAACTTTGGTCTCAGATTATCAAAAGGGCTTCAGGGAAGCACCATCTCTAGTGTGAAATCAACAGCATCAGGGATATGAAGTCAGTAAGTACTGCATATCTACCACTCAAATAGTACTGAAAGTGCTGAAAACATCAAGGAACTATCCAAAAGTAAAGAGGAACTTAAGAGTAGACCCATGCCTCTCAGAACTGACAGAAGCTGGTTAAGGTGGGCTGTGCACCTTGAAGAGAATGATCATTGGATGTACCAAGTGTCCTCATGCTCTAGGGCAGATCCAGGGAAAGCTAAATGTACCCATGCTCGAAGGCAGATCCAGGACAAGCTAGAGAGATTATATCACTCCGTTAGCCAGGGAACACCATACAATACTGAAAAATGAATGGGGGACTGTTGTTACGAAAAAGGAACTCTCATGTACCTGCCTAGCATTTTGCCAAAGGACCCTGACCAGGACAAGCTCCATGTAGTGACTGTTTACTCATCTAAGATGGGTATGCCTCTTCAGTGCTACATAACGTTTCTCCTTCTCCCATGTGTGTCATTTCTGTGCAGCCTGCAGCAACAGTCTGAATTCATCATGTCTTAAACATACAGAGGTCATATGATGTGAAGCAGGTTTATCATGATGAACACTTGCATGACTACAGTGTTGGACAAAAGGCATCTAAAACTCCATTCACACTTTTTTTTTGGGGGGGTGCCCTATACTGCCAGGAAACAGAATTCAGCTTCTTAATTTAATCAACTCTAACACCACTGTTCCTTTGGAAAAAGATGTTTTTATCACTGCATTGATCACATTCAGACAAAGCAAAACTTAACTAAGTATACGTTATCACATCTCACAAATATTATCACAGACAAGATATTTGAACTTCTGTCCCAGTCTTTTTGTGACATTTTATTATTTTATGCTGAATAGTTCAGTGAATAATTCTTAGTCCCGTGTGCTCTGTCTAATGCTAGTGATGAGATCAGCTCAGGGGTTTGCGGCTGGTAGGTTAAACCATAGTCAGGGTATAGGGTGCAGCTTAACTGTCTGGTGATAAAAAGTTACAATTGTATATTAAAGACATTTCTTTTATCATATTATATTAAAACTTTATCACGTGGTGTGCATACTTGAATGGTAACTGAGATCTAAGAAAAGTACTCTTGTTATGTTGATACTGAGGAAAAAAGTAGGCTGGCCTCAGCACTGCAGGTATCCATCACCAAATGAACCTAATGATATAATGTTCTTGTTCATAGGAGATTATTATGCTAATGAGTTAATAGCCCTTACACGCCTAGCCAATATAACCCAATTTTACCCAAGATATGGGCCTTAGAGGCATGAGGATGGCATAGGTTTGTGTCTATTCCTTGAGTGTGTTACAGATTGACATGTCCATAAAGGACTTAGGTATTGCCCCAGGTGTGAATTTATGATTTCCCCATCCATTGATCCAAACTGCATTTGAACAGAGCCATGGAAAGGCTTTGCTTAATGTGAATAGGAAGCCTGTTTCAAAGAAGAGACAATCTGTGAGACACATCTGTCTCTCCAGCATGCTTTGTTTGAGATGCTGACTTAGTTTACATCCCTAGATTGGGTGACACTCATGCTGATTGACTTGTGGATGTATAGCAGCTCTATTGATGCTGGATTTATGAGTGCCTTGTGAGGCAGGCTTGGGTCACCCCTTAATAGTCGGTAGGAGACAGAGTAAAAGGTCACGGCTTTTAGTCTATCTGCATAGGACATGTTGTTTATATCCTGTATTTTCTTTCTGAGGAACTTTTGAGGTTACTCCAGGTGCCGTAAGTGCCTAGTCATGTACATGCCAAGTGGCACATTGTACTCAATTTTTGGTCTAATAAGGGCTGAATACAGCAGAACTATAATTTCCTTGGATCTGGACAGCATATACTAACTTATACGTTTTGCCATATAGAAGGAGTTCCTCATCACTGTGGAAACATGGTGGTCAAAGTTCAGGCTAATATCTATCTGTGTACCTACATCTGTCAGCTCTGAATCTACTTAGGGATCTGCAATTGATGTTGTAATTTGCAGATGTATTTGACTCCCCAAAGGGTATGATAATGTATTTTATCATGTTTAGTTTTATGGCATGGTTCTTGTCTGATCTAGACCCTCCTGAAGGATATCTACATTATTGGGGGATTCACCGATTGCTCCCAGCTTGCAGTCATCAGCAAACTTTGCCATCCATAGGTCTTCCACATTAGCCTTAACTTTAAAGAAGTGTATTCTGAACAGGAGTGGTCCCAGTGCTGAGCCTTGTGGCCACTAGTAACAGGCCTCTTGCTGGGTCTGGATTCACCCACTTTAACTACATGTCCTGTCCATGAATCAGTTGACAATCCATGATGATACAGGGGTTTATGCCAACTTTTGTGAATTTACTTATAATACCTGAGTGGGGAATTGTGTTGAATGTCTTGGCTAGGTTAAGATAGGTGGTATGTATTGTTTTGCCCTCATCCATGTCCTTAGTGACTTTCTCAAAAAAGCCCACCAGATTTGGTAGACATGACCTGCCCTTGACAAAGCTGAATTGGGGAAGGTCCAGTGTTTGAAGGTTTCCTATGTCATTATCAGGTCCATGGTTATTCTTTCTATGGCATTACAAATTAGAATACTCAAGCTTATTGGTCTGTAATTTCCCATGTCAGTTGACAGTCTTCCCTTATGCAGAGGAATGACAGTAGCTGTTCTCCACTCTATTGAAACAAAGCCAGTCCAGAGACTGTGGTTAAACAGAGATCCTATTGGGTCCAAAAGCCTACCTGTTCATTGACGAAAATTGGTGGAAGAGTGCTGAAGGGATTTGTTGGGATAGATCAGGAGGTGATAGGGAAGTGAAATCTGGGCTGAATTTATTGGCCATCAAATTTGCTATATCTTCTGGCTGAATATAGGGGATGCCATGTATAACTAATTCTGCACATTTTTGGGTGTTGCCCTTAAGACTGCTGACATAACTGAAAAATGCCTAAAGGGTTATCTTTAGCTTTGGAGGCTATTATTTTTACCTCAAAGTCTATTTAACTATTTCATTTATAGTATTACTTCTCACAGATATCATAACATATTGTACATGGTGCATTTTGCTACAACAAACATACACCTTTTGCAGCACAACCACATTTGTAACATCACAACAATAATATACATGTGGCAGTTAGTTTCTGTACATTACAAAGCTGTCTCCTAAACTGCAAAGCAAATTATCAATCTCTTGCTAAGTACTAAATAATTTGCCTTCTCACTGCTAATGGTTGCACTACAAAATGTTCAGCAATCCCTTTAGAGAGTGAATTATCATCTCTCATTTCACTGAGCTGTTGAAACAAATGTCAGGAACACTTGTCTTCATACAAATAAATCAGTAAAACTTTGTTCAACTGCTTTTAAAGTATTTGTGTTTCCTCCTCCTACTCTATCACTTCATCTTGTTTTTTCTGTTACTTATTCTTTAAAGTGTTCAATTGCATATTTTCTGCTGCATTTATTACTGCTTGTTTCTAGCCTGTTTAAATTTTAAGTGTTATTCTAAGCCTCTAAGTTTTGATTTAAGCACTAGGGCTTTAGGCTTACCCCTTAGCTCTCCCTTGCCTCTTTCCCTCAGAGACTGACAAATATGGATGGACAATTTCCTGTGGTTTCTCCTGCCTGCCTGGTTGATATGGACATCCTAAGACAGTGTAGCAACTGCCTCATGTACATGGACAGACATCTACTACTGCCACCTAGGAACACAATTTGTGAGAGATGCAATTACATAAAGAAGCTAAAGCCTATGCTTTCTCCCTCACAAGCCAGTATATATGGCACTGAGAAGGTTGTCAACACAATCACTACACCTCATACACCACTACAACTACATAACACACACCCACATATGTGGAGGTTCTCAACAAAAACAAACTCAAACAAAGGCGACCTCAGAGGCAAAAACACATGAGAACTCCACAACCCTCCACACCCCATACCATGCATAGTCCACATACCAGTGTCTTGCAACCACTAAGGCATAACCATAAACCCAACATATTAGTCATAATGACTCCATTGTGAGGCACACAGATGTGCCTCTCACCAGGCTGGTTAGTTGTTTGTCAGGTGCCAGAATCCATCATATCACACAAGCACTCATGTCTCTCAACAACAGGTACTGTTATGACTCTGTCATAGTCCATGTTGGTGTAAACTACTTGAGGTGTACCCCCTGGGCTATATCAAGAGAGACATGATTGATCTCACTGAATATGTATCCCAGGCAGGTATGTCCCTAGCCTTAAGCAACATTCTACCATCACCCAGAATGATGCCTCAATACAAACAGAAAATGATTGACTTTAACAATTGGCTTAGTTTCTGGTGTCATTCCAGGGGGATCCAGTGCCTGACAGCCTGTGAAGATATGATCAACAGACCACTGTGCTTAGCTACAGATGTCCTGCATCTGTCTCACTTGGGCTTCAAGCTTCTGGCAAAGGTCCTTGCCTCCCCCATAGTGCTTTTTTTAGGAAAAGTCATGAGGTTGGTACTACCAACATAAAAGTTTCAGCAAAATGCAAATTAAAGGTCATGCTGCTAAACACTAGGAGTCTAAATATGAAACTGCACTCATTGCAAGCATTCTTAACCCTGGAAGATGCTGACATTTGTGCAGTCACAGAAACCTGGTTCTAAGCTGCGGAGGGCACCCCAGCCTAACCTGTTTACTCATCCTATCATACATTCAGACCCCAAAATGTGGGCAGCAAAGCCAAAGGAAGTGGAGTTTCAATATATATTAAAGACACACACACCTCCAGTCTGGTCAAACAGTATGATGCACAGGAGGCACTCCAGGTGCAGTTAACCATTGACAAGACAACTGTTCAAATTATAGCTAGCTACAGGCCCCCAACTTTTAATCAAGATGTCCACTCCACCTGTCTGTACCTCTTCAAAACTATCAAGATTCAACCCTTTACCCTGATCCTGGGTGACTTTAATTACCCAACCATAGACTGAAAAAACTACACATGCCAGAACACAAATACCCAGAGATTCCACGATTTTATCAATGCAAATGCCTTGGAATAGCTAGTCGATACCCCCCAACAGGTGATAATATCTTGGACTTGATATTAACCAACATGAGTAACCACTGCAGCACCCCTATGGTATCATTCTCCCTGGTAAGATCCAACCATAAAGCAGTCACATTCAAAGTCACCATCTCCTCAGACCCCCCTCTAGCTAGGGTCAAACAAAAAAAGTTCTCCAAAGCTGATTACAACTCCCTGTGGGATGGTATAAACAGCTTTACAGCCCCCTCCTCCACTATAGTAACTGGCACCAATGTCCAAATCTACACCAAAGTACTAAATGTGCATTTATATAGATGCATGGAATCAGGAATACCTGACAGGACAGAATCATCCTCCGCAAGGAAGAATAAACCTGTCTGGTGGACATCTGCAATAAATAAACTATATAACAAAAGGAAAAAAATGCTGTCCAGGACCAAGAAGGAGCAGGTGCCCAACTGGAAGCAATCTCTCCTTAGCCTGAAAAAGCAAGTAAGAGCACTAGTGAAATCCTCTAAAGCCAACTTCGAGTCCAAATTGGCCACAGATACTAAAGACAAACATAAGGCCTTCTTCACATATGTCTGCAATCTCAAAAGACGCACCCAACTCTATTCAGAACTGGTGGTCAAGGACACCACATACACAAATGCTGTAGATATAGCCAATCTACTGGCTGACAGATTCAGCGAAAACCTCTCCCCTCTGTCCCCGCCATCAGTAAATCAGGACATCCCCAGTACCTGCCCCCCACCCCTTATCTCTAGGGAACAGGTCATCACTGCCATCTCAAAGGCAAAAAATACAGCCTCCATGGGACCCAATAACATCCCAGTGTGCATCCGACATGAACTCAGGCATGAACTTGCAGCACCCTATTCAACCAAAGCCTGAGTACCAGCTTTGTCCCAGCCAAGTGGAGGACAGCCACTGTCATCCCTTTACACAAAGGTGGAGAATCCACCGATCCAGGAAATTATAGCCCCAGCAGCCTAACTAGCCTGCTCTGCAATGGAATGGATTATCATGGACCTCATTAAAAGGGACATTGGCAACCTCCAAACAATTGACCCTACACGGTTTGGCTTTGTCAACAGGAGGTCATGTCAGTTAAATATGGAAGATGTCTTTGAGACAGTCACAAAAGCCATGGACAAGGGGAAGACAGTGCACACCACCTACCATGACCTGGCCAAAGCCTTTGACACTATTCCCCACTCAGGCATAGTAGATAAACTATCTCAACTAGGCATCAATCCATATGTTACCCAATGGGTAGCAAACTGGCTCACTGATAGAACCTACCTAATCAAAATAGGGAAAGCCACCTCAAGCAGTAGACCCGTAATGAGAGGCGTACCCCAGGGATTGGTCTTGGAGCCTCTGTTATTTGGGATATACTTCTCTGAGGTACAGACCAAAACCAGTGGGCTATGTCTGACCAAGTTTGCAGATGACTGCAAGCTGGGCCCAGTCATCATTTCCCCAAGTGATGTGGACATCCTCCAAGAGGGTCTCACCCAAACAAATGACTAATGCTAGAAACATGGCCTCAAGCTGAATGCCAAAAAATGCATCATCATCATCCCCTTTGGGGAGAGTGACATCCCCACATATTATCACATTAATAACAATGTCCTAAGTACACAATCAGTAGTGAGGAGTTTGGGCACCCAGGTTGATAGCAACCTGGCTATTGCCCACCATGTTGCTTCCATTGTACGGAAAGCTTTCTGCATGGCCCACCTCATAAGTAAGGGTATCTCATCCAGGGACAAAGAGGTCATAACATCCCAGTATTCTTCCCTTATAAGGCCAATTATTGAGTAGAATGCTCCCTTCGGCATTTACCTCGCAAAGCACATGCAGCAGATGGAGAGACCACAGAGGTTCCTCACCAGGAGAATCCAGGGCCTCAAACACCTACCCTACACAAATAGACTAAAAGCCCTGTCCCTCTACTCAGTTTCATACAGACTCCTTAGAGGTGAATCTCTGTCTGGCATACAAAGCAATCTCAGACCCCACCTTGATGGAATTGCTGCATATCCACAAGTCAAGCTCCACTCGAGCAACCCATATGTGTGACCTCAACCTGGTCTGTAAGATCAATAGGACTTGTTGCAGGACAGATTTGTGTCCCAGAGACTCCCCCATCTGTGGAATAGACTCCCTCTCCATGTCAAACAGACTATCTCACTATCGCTTTTTAAGTGCAACCTGGATAACTGGATGAGAAACAGAAAATACACTCCTGAGATTCCACCTGTATCCCTGCTGGACAGGGTCTCTGGGTGCTGACTTGTCTAAACATGGGCTAAACTCTTGGCTAGGCTTATAAGGGCTTCAGGGCCAATAGCCTAGTAACCTCCTAAGATCCTATGATCCTATGAAAAGTGCACATACAAGTTTGTTATTCTTGCTCCATTGTGCTAGAGCATAGTAAATCATATAAGACACATTTTACTTCTTGGATGTAACTGTTAATAAAGTATATGCTGTATACCTCACTGTACAGTTATACCTCATTAAAGTGTCCTGGACTATATGTTACAATAGTGTGAATTGCTTCAATCAATGTTCATATTTGGTCATCAGATTTCATTAAGGCATACCTTAGCCAGGCCTTCACACACACACACACACACACACACACACACACACACACACACACACACACACACACACACACACACACACACACACACACACAGCATGCCCCTCTTTAAATGACTGATCAGTTTGGTAATTTGGTTTTACTGCACAATGTCTCAGGACATGAAATACTCTGCCAGCCACTCTCAGTAAGTTTTCAACTCTTTTCCTTTAAAAAGGAGCAAACAATTCACATTTCTTGTGCTGTATTTGTGGTCATGCTTAACTCTCACTCCTGCTGACTGTGCTCTTATGCTTTCTAACATAATTTGCACATGGAAAGCATTTTATTTCTTGTCTTTTCCTATCATCTCCTCTCTTAAAATCACATGCCCAATGCCCACTTGGACCTACATTCCCTGTTCTGATCATTCACTACTGCCTGCTGTGACAATCATATTAATTCTTATGCAATGACACCCATTCTCCCTACATTCACCATATGGTATGTTGCAAGCGGATTTGGTTTAATGGTTAAGGCCATCCCTTCATAAACACAAGGTACAGGGTTTGATTCTTGCCTTAGGTTATTTGCAAAGTTTAACATAGCCCTTCAGGGCAGTTAGTATAGTATTCACCTTTAACAATCTTCTCTTGTGGCATTTGTGACTAATACCATGCTATGTAGATTGTGTAACTACATAGGGAGGAGGTTCAATGCTTCACATAAGAAATCTGCATATGTGTGCAGTGATTGCTCTTGTATCCACTTCCCCTCAGGAAGATGCATTTAAATGCAACTGTCTGTGTGGCACAAGGTGTTGGTGCACTGACTTTAGAGATAGAACACAGGTGATCCAAGGTTCAAATCCTGGTAACACTTATTTGGATTGTTAGGATGGCTAAGTGGTCTAAGGAGCCAGACTCAAAGGTTAGTTAAGCTCTTTTCATGGATCATGGGAAAACTGGTCTCCAGATGGAGGCTTGGATTCAAATCCTATTTCCCCTAGTTTAGCACCTATGTCTCTAAATGGCTGGTTATAAATGTTTAATCTCCAAGCCCCTGTTTACACTTACAAAGGGTGCCAGAACTTGTCAGATATTTGGGATGCATGGCTAGGCTTAAAAAGGCCCTTGTGGTCATTAACATAGTAAACACCTATGAAACTCTATACCTGTTTTTACTTCACAGTTTGTACTGGTTTGTACTAGTTATCAGCTGATATACATAGTCTTCCCATCCAGTTTATTTATTTTACTGAGCAACATAAAGTAAGTATTTCTTTAAGATAATTTTAGATTGGTGTTACAACTGTATGTATTGTTCTCTTATATTTTTGCAGTCCTATATTTTTTGTATTTGGGCTTGCAGGATATTTGCACTCTGCCCCTTATTTACCATGATTTTTCTTTAAATCCTTTGAGAATGCAGTAACAACATGGTTGCATCCATACGTGTGCAGCAACCTCTGGGTGAGAATAATAAAGAAGGGAGGGGATGTTATAAGCAAAGCATTTTGTTATTTATGCTTATGTTCTCTACACCTATCAGTTTCAAGTGTTTTATATGAAGAAAATGTGCTTCAGTGCCTGTAGCCTTGCGCAATCATATTAGATCTGTCAAAAGGTATGTATATTATACAACAACTAACTTAAGCTCCTATTCAAATACTCCTTCAAACTAACATTATGATGTTTAGCATCTGAGCACCTTCTGTTCTGAAAAGTTAGTAAGTGCTCCTCTTTCTAACTCTTTGATATGAATTTTAAAATCAAGTACTAAGATTTTAAATGCTCAGTGTATGAACAGTATTTAACTAAAGCGTATATAAACACCCAGCGCGAGAATTTTGGATTCCACTTGCTTCTGGAGCCATGCAAAATATAAGCATGTTCAAGGAAAAGCATGTGCTGTATTCCTTTTGCTGTAGTGCTTGGATTGTGTTTTTCTTTTGGCTGCGCTTTTCTTGGTTATCCTTACAGTTTTGTATACCTTCTTCTTTGTACGTTTATGTAAATATTTGCTTGAACCTAAATGTTCTTTGTTTCAGGAGCCAGCCAATGGTACAAGGTAATCTCATCAATCAATGAAGCTTCGTTTTTTTTACTGGAATTTTACAAGATTTTCTTTCTTTTCTTTTTTTTTTTTTTTTTATTATTTACCAGGCTACAAACTGTTTTAGCAGAAAATTCAGCTTTACAAGTCTTCATCCATGTGCTTCAAACTACAGTCGTGAGAACTGACAGAAAGAAAATATTTCAGCAGCTGAAACGCAGTGCTGCCAAATGCCCTTCTGTACAATTAACAAGAACACAAGAGACATTGTTCCAAATATAAACTGCTTAAAGAGGGCACCATGTGGCCTCTTAATGGATAGTTACATAAACTGACAGGATGAATTGTACCAGCACTCTTCTGTCATCTGTATATTTTTGTTTCATTTGTGACATAAATCGAACAGATAAGCCAAACCATTTCATTGTAACCATGAGGCCATGGCATGTTCTCCTAAGGATTCTTCTGTAATTCCTCGTATAACAAAATCACATCAAAAGAAATTGGTTCCCATCACATTGCTTTGATAGTATATTAATTTATTTTCAGATCAGTGGTTCATTGATGCTAATGGAAGGGCAACGCTGATGCAATGCCTTGCGTGTCTAAACTCATTCCCAAGTTATGTACAGAATCAGCAACATTGCAGCACACAACTAACTGTACCACCATTTTTTGTTGACTGACAATAATGACAAAATTATAGAGATGCTACTAACAGCAGAGTATCTACACAATTCCATTTAGTTCTACTATAAATGACATCATTATCCAATGAAATTAAGTAGGAATTGAAGAAGGATACAATTTAAACATGTGACCATTAAGGGCTTCCATAGATCTCAAACCTACTACACCTGATTTTCAACACTGGCTAAGAAACTCCTGTACATTTACTCTGAGGCAGCCTTTCCAAGAAGTGGGATGTGATGGTGATCTTCTTGAAGAAGAAATATACAAATATATGTAGCACTGTACATCTGTTTAAAATAAATTCTGTTAGCTTAGTGCAGAGGATTAAGGCAATGAATTTATTAGTCCTGGGTTCCACTCTGCCTACATTTGCCTAGGCTGTGACTGTTCATGACAAAAGAAAATCACCCTTGGGAATGCACCACATCTTACAGGCAATACTCATTTAGCCTTTATATATACTTATTTGTTCTTTCACACTAAAACAAATAAACTAAAGCACTAACTAGTCTGCATGCTTTCTTAACTCAAAATGAAACTGTCTCCCCACTCACAGTTAAAGGAACCACCCCAAATAGTCTATTGTTAAGACTGAACTGAATTTCTGCTTGTTCATGCTCCACTGTATATTACAACTAAACAATTTTTTTTAAGTGAAGGAACTAAACGTTTTCCTGGAGAGGTGCAGAAGGATTTTTGGAGTGTTCTTTTTAAAGTGATCTGATATGTTTTAGAAAGAAACCATGAACTGGAATAAAAGCAGGAAATGGCACTAAATAACCTTGCCCTGCCATACTTAAACAGACTTCTGCAGACATACTTTGTGCATAAAATAATGTCCTGCCATAATCTTAACTTAGGCATGCTAAAATGTCACTTCATTCTTTCGTCATTCCCTGAATTACTACAGTTCTGTATTAATCTCGGTTTCTGCAGTACTCTCATTGAACAGAGAATTTTGAAGACTGCAAGATTCTAGAAATATTATTATTAAAATGAACATTCCTTTTTACTTGACCTGGAGAACCCAACAAAGTTTCAAGGTTTTAATAAAGAAAAAGTTAATTTCTGAGTGCGTATCTGAATCTTAAGTCAGATTTTACTGTTTCATAGCAAAATCATGCAAATAAAACTTGACAGATTTGAAATCATGTGTTACTCAGGAAGGGTATGGGGGATGGAATTTGGAGATCGGCATAAAACCAACCAACCAAACACCAAATAAAGAAAAAAATCTCCATTATAACAGGATAATGCTGTACTGAGATGCCTCTATCTCCTCTGGGGCACCAAATATTTAGGAACCCAACGATTAATAAGTATCATCAGAAGCAGGTAATGACCAACTATCAGGAAACAAACATTATTAAAAAATGTTGTTAGAGCAGGGAAACACTGTTACTCTTGATGAAGTAGTACTGAGAACATAACCAATGGATGAAGAAGATGGAATATTATGAACTTAAATATACCAGTCAGCGGCTCCAGTGATGCAGAATATAAATAGGCGTGAATTCTCATCTGGCACCCATGACAACCAGACAGGATTTCAAGATTTTGATCAAAGCCGCCTAAATTTCAAGCTTTAGGTTCTCCTGACTGTGACTTAATTTGTGCAAGGAGTTTCAAGGGATGAACCTCACTCTTTACTACACATAATTCTTTTTTTCAGGGATAATACATTGCAATAGAATGCTCACTGCAATACAAGTTAGAAAATTCCTCATTAGGGAACAGGATGTAAATAAGCACTACACTATGTTAGGAGGAGCATAGTGTAAACAGAACAGGAGCTATCTGGAACTGTGCTTCATCTCATGTTAATACCTTTTTCCCCTGACTACTACTAAGGAATTCTACTTCCTAAGACAAGGGTTCCACCTTATGCAAATATGGATTTTTGCTGTTGAAGGCTAGCTGGCAGGTATTAATTCAAAAGTTAAGTAGTTCATTTATCTGGCCAGCACTTCATAGACTGCAACCAGTGAAAGGGTCCAGAACAAAGTTTCCTCCAGCAGTGATTCCACATGAGGAAACATACATGGATGTGAAGTATGCACAGACACTGTGCAATAATTACTAGTATAACTCCTCGTAGTCCAGTCTAGCTCCAAGCAATAATTACCAGTATAACTCCTGATAGTCTAGTCTAGCTCCAAGCAATCCCAGGAGAACTGAGTTCAGTTTGTGCCTCTGGGTTCTATTGGAGCTGGCATAGAGGAATGGGAAGCACTGGCTTATCAATTTCAGGAGGAATAAATGGTGCCAACTGGCCTGGATATGTATAGTACAAGCCAAAGATTTCATGAAAGCCAGTGACTGGAGGATGTAAGCTTGGAAGACTCAAGTCAGGGATAGCACTTGGTGGCAGCTGTGTGTTAGCATATGATCATCAAGATGAAGGCAATGGATTCCCTGCAGTGATGTGGTGCTTACATCACCACTAGGGAGAGGCTAGGAAAGAGGAGAAATGTTTCCTTCACTTGTTTTCTGAGGGTTGAAGGCTAGGTCTCTCTTTAGGGTCCTATTCTGAAGGATAAGCCAGCATTACTTGGCAAATGGGTCCAAGTACACTCAGTCATGGCCAGACTTGATGGAATGATCTCCTTCAGTCCTTAGTCCATGTAAGGTAAGCCTAATGATTTCACTTGTGGACTAGTATTGTAGACAGGCATGATGGATGGGAATACAGTCAGTAGTACATTTCTTTACTGTGTTGTCCAGAAATAACACACATTACTTCTTAAACATCAAGGTTTGTCAGTTAAACAGTATTAATCAAGATCCATTTTGAATGAGACTAACAATTTAAAATAAAAAAAAAAAGTAAATATATGACTCTTCTCTCACTGGAGTGCATTCCACATTCATCAAACTGGAAGTATTATGACATCATAATAAACACAAGTGTAGACTTATAGCTCACAGTTTAGTACAACTGAAATGTAGTAGAAATTGCTATAGTTATATGAATTAAAAATTTCAATCTCTTCCTTCATAATAGGCAGTTGCTGATGATAAGATGAGCAGTCATTTACTACATGATAGGGATTTTTTAAATAGGGTAACAATTTATTTGCATATTTAACCTGATCTTTGTTCGTTAATCCATATACCAGTTTTGTAATACAATTTCCACTACTCCAGTTTAAGACAAGATATATATATATATATATATATATATATATATATATATATATATATATATATATATATTTAGGCTGAATGGTTCTCCCCGATCAGCACAAACAGATTGTGTCTGCTGTAGTCTGTGGTTGGGCTGAACTTGCTCCATTCGCCTTGCTCTGCTCGGCTCACTCCGCTCCCCTACCCTACCCCCAATTCTCACACACCCCCACTTCCCCTACATTTATCAAATCCCACTGTCACCTGACAACAGCCCCAACCAATTAGATACCTGACACCACACCTCCAAATTAAATTACTAACCACAACCGACAGCCACAATCTTCAACCATACCCATCTCCCTCCACAATCTAACGGGACACATACTCCTGTTCAAGCACTACTCATGATGCTAGCTTTCCTCTCACTACTCTTACTTACCCTCACAGCCCTAACTTACACAACACATCAATAAACACCCCCATAGGCCTACAAACTAAAAATTATCACACCACTCACACTACAACACACAAGGAAACTCACATAAACTACAGTATCTGTTCTACATTACTTAAAGACAGAATTAAACCATACTCCAATAAGACCCACACACCTCATCCTCACACCTGTAAATCATCACGTACATCTCTAATATATCTTTCACACATAATCAAGTACATTCTGCACATTACCTCAACACTTCTAATTGCAGGAGACATACATCCTAATCCAGGTCCACCTCAAAACTTATTTGCCAATAAAGGTAAATCTGATTTACTCATCAAAAACATAAATGCCAGAAGTATCTATAATAAACTCACTGATCTGCCTGCCTTCATTAGTCAGCACTCCCCTGACATACTCACCATAACCAAAACCTGGTTAAAACCCAACACCCTCAATGAAGAGACCCCCCCCCCCAAGCTGCAATATTCTACAATTAGACAGATCTGGCAAAAAGGAGGTGGTGTCACAATTCTCTTTAAAAATACAGTGAACCTCAAACCACTTCTTAACCCTATACCCATATTTCATAATGCTGAAACCTTAGGATCTCTCCTGGTCCTAAACAAGGAAAAAACATTAACATTCTTTGTAGTTACATCCCTCCAGGTAATAACTCCTCCACTATAGAATAAATGTTTCAATGGCTCAACCATAACCTACCACAAGAGCCTATCCTACTAGGAGACCTAAATACTGACTGGCTAACTTGCAGCTCCGTTAACTCTTCTAGTCAGGTCAGACTTTATGGATTCACTCAACTTATTCAGGAACCCACCAGAATAGACAAAAAAATCCCATGAACAATACATACTTGATTGGACACTAGTAAACAACTGGATGGACTAAGTGATCATCAACCCACTTTCCTTCTCAGGAAGCATATAATTAACTCAAACTACATCATTTACAGGTAGATCGGGGATATTCATAAGGTAAACCAAAAGGACCTAAATGACACCTTAAAACAATGCAATTGGAATCCGCTACTAACCCTAGGTCTAGACAAAGCAGTTGACTATTTCAACAATATGTTTATCAATATTCTAAACTCTGTCACTCCTATCAGGAAAATAAGAGCCAAAGCAAATTCTGCCCCATGGCTGCATAGGGATACTAGAGCACTACTCAAATCTAGAGATAAGGCCTGGAAAACATGGAAAAAAGACAGTTCCAACCAGGCCATGCAAAACTATAAACAACTAAGGAATCTCACGAAACAAAAGACCAAACTAGACAAAAAAAATTACTTTTTAAGTCTCCAAAACAAATACTCTAAAACCCCCCTAAAGTTTTGGCACTCCATCAACTCCGTCTTAAAACCTGGTAAAACAACAACCCTTACCCCCACCTCCACACATAATGATAAGCACGAGATCATTTTCCAATTTAACCATCATTTCATAAACTCAATCCAGAGTTTGTCCACCCAGATATCCAAAAATATTCTTACACCTACATCTTCAAATGTGACCCAACCAAGTAACTCTACTACAACACTAAATAATTTACCCCCTTCAATCTCTCAACTGTCCCAAAAACTAAAATCAAAAAACTCCTTTCAAACCTTAAACCTACTACTTTAGCTGCAGACAGTCTACCTGCCACCTTTCTAAAAATGGCAGCTGACTCACTGGCTTATCCAGTTTCAAACCTCATTAACCAGTCTATCCGGGAAGCCTACATCCCCCAAATATGGAAAATATCCTACATCATACCACTACATAAAGGCGGTCACTCCTATGACTTCTCCAACTACTGCCCAATAGCCATACTGTCACCTTTATCCAAGCTCCTTGAAAAATGTATTCAATTTCAAATCATGTAACATCTGAACACATATAATTCTCTCTCCCCCATGCAACACGGCTTTCGCCCACATCACAGTACAACTACTGCACTTCTCTCTTTTACAAATCAAATTAATCAACATAGGAACAAAAACAATTTTGTATCTGCTACTTTTCTGGACCTGTCCAAAGCATTTGACATGGTGTCACACCCAAAATGCATAGATGTCCTCAATCCCTATCCTTTGCTACCCCTACCATATCCTGGTTTAACAACTACCTCACTGATAGACAGCAGTCTGTCCAATGGCAAGAGGCTCTGTCTCCTCGACTTCCCGATTCTATAGGAGTCCCACAAGGGTCAATACTCGGTCCACTCCTTTTCTCTGTATTCACTAATAACCTGTACACTGCCACACAACAAGCCTTCATTGTACAGTACGCTGATGATGCAACACTCATCTGTGCAGCCCATCTCTCTCTACCCTACAGCAATTGGCCCAAGAATCTTTCTCTGCTATTGAAAACTGGATCACTGATATCCAACTTATTCTTAACCCCAGCAAGACTAAATTACTTTTATTTATGCAAAACAAATCCAAATCTTCTCCCGTAACCTTCTGCATCTCATACAAAAATGGAACTCTAATCACTCCTTCAACCCACACCAAACTCCTCAGGGTACAAATTGATAAAAATCTCTACTTTCATATTCACATAGCACAAACTATGCAAAAGGTCCATAAAAAAATGGGATCCCTTTATCGGCATAAAAACTTTTTCACTGATAAAGCAAGAATCACCTTAGCCCAAACTCACCTTCTGTCTACACTCACATACGCAGCTCCAATACTAACCCACATTAGAAAAAAACGATCTGGACAAAATTAAATCCTGCTACAATAAAACTGCAAACTTCGCCAATAACTCCCCATTCAGAACCCATCACTGCCAAGTATTAAGAAACCTTAAATGGCTTGAATTACCCCAACTACTCACCTATCAGCAGCTGACTACCTCATTCAATATCCTTACCAATCCGGAAAAAAATCCTGCCCTAAAACACCTGCTCACTCACTACACTACTACTCGCCCCCTTCGCTCTACAAATAAAACTCTCCTCTGTACCACAAGGGCCAATAACATTGCTGGAAAATCTCTCTACTCATATAGCACAGCGAAGGCCTGGAAAAACCTCCCCACCCCATTACCTCTGCCACAAATGCTACTCAATTCAAAAGACTTCTTAAATCACATCTACTGGATACTTGGATCTGCCCATTTATAACTTAATTCACCTTCTTCCTGTAATCTAACCAAAACTAAACCTTCCTCAAACCATATGCACTGACGTTTCTTACACCGTATCTTACTATGTCAACTATCCAAGTCTAAGCTAACTACCTTAGAATATCTCGACATGCCCTATCATGTAAATTCTTTGACTAGTCTTCTCATAGCAAGTATTTTAGTAATTCAGCTGAACCGTTATACTCTAACCTAAGTTAGAATCTGTATGTATAACTTTTTGATTGCTTTCATGTTATACATGTTATATTTGTAATTGTTACTTGTCTTATATGTTTGGAGCTTTTCTCCCCGGGCCTCCACTGAAAATGGACCCAGTCCAGCTGGATTTTCCCGGTTAATAAATGTAAAATGTATATATATATATATATATATATATATATATATATATATATATATATATAGTTTTGTGTTAATCTAGTAATTAATTTTTTTATGATAGATAAATATTTAACATTTATGTCTTAAATTACATGTATTAAGGCAGCATAGAGGAACACTCTAGAAGCAATTTTGAACTGTTGCTGCACAATTTCCATTGTTATGCATTTCGTTGTTTAACTCTTTATGCAGAACAGACTGAAGCAGACCATTAAAGTGTCAGTGTTTATCATTAACAGACACAGAGCCTCAAAAGAATCTACCTTTCAGAACATATCGGACAAAGTCTGACTTGACAGTATAAATTAGTCAAAATGTATTTAGTTGACATTTTAAGAAGTTAAGGCTACTAGCAGACTTTATTGATGCTTATAATTATACACTTTATTTTATTGATTAATTGTTTTACATTTGTTCATCGGCATTGTCTGGCTGAGCATAGCCCATTTTCTGTGGAGGCCCCCGGAAAAAAGCTCCATCAAACAATAAATGATCTTTATCACATTATACATATTTACATTGGCGGACTTAAGAAATGCTTTTATGAAATGTAACTAAAGCTAGAAAGCGAGATGTGTAAGAAATAATAATTAGAAAGAAACTGGGTTTTGTAAGTGGGAGGGTATAGTAGAGAAGGATAAGAGGTTAGGAGGAGAGTTATGCAAAGAGAAGTTTAAGAAGTAGTAGTTAATGAAGTGTGTATGACAAGGAGAAGACAGGGAGAGATGTGAATGGAGTATAGTTTTTCTATGTACAGAGACAGGACCATTTATTTTCATGCTGGCTTTTAGCATGTTGACAATTTTGGGAGAATTTTCTTCTTTTCTGAAGTCTGGTGGGATAGAGTTCCATAATTTGCTAACATAAACAATGTCAAGGGAGTCACCATAATGGTTATGTAATTCAGTTAGTTTAAGTAGGTTCTGAGATTGCGAGTGCAGGCTTCTATTAGTAGCATATTTAGATACTAATGGTAGTTAGAGAAGGGTAAGAGTTTGGTCTATGTAATAATTTTGAATGGGTTTTACCTGATTCAGTGTAAGAGAGTTATACCAGATGGTGTTTCCTGGAGCTGTACAGTGGTGGGTTAAGTTAGAAGTGTTACCAGTAAATTTGGTGACTTTGTTATAGATATTTTCTAGTATATGTAGATGAGTATTGGGGAATATTCATTAGAGTGGTAGAGGAGTAGATTAAGGAGGGAAGCAGTAGTGTTTGGACTGTATTCAATCTTAAACTTAGACAAGGCTTAGTTTTATACAACATCCCTAATATTTTATTGGTTGTGGAAGTTGCATAATCAATATCAGAATCAGAATCACATTTATTGGCCAAGTATGTGCACATACAAGGAATTTGACTCTGGTTTCAGTGACTCTCCAAGTATGAATTACATATACGACATACATAAAACTATTAAGAACAAGACAAATGACATGCATGCAACTACTAAGAACGAGACAAAAAAAGTAAATATACATACAAGGTGCAAAGTGCAACTCAGTGCAAGAAATCCTGAAATAAACTCTGAAAGAAAAGAGTATTAACAATATGTATACAATACTGTAGAATCCTTGGAGGCTTGAGAAAACGAATACCCTAACCTAATAAGCTGACCATTTATGAACTTGATGGCCTATGGAAAAAAATGTTTTTATGTCTGCTTGTTTTTGTGCATATTAATCTATAACGCCTGCCGATGGTAATAGTTCAAAAAGATGGCGGCCTGGATGTGAAGGTTTGGTGACGATTTCCCCTGCTCTTTACATGAGTCTGGAAAAATACAGGTCCTGTAAGGAGGGCAAACTAGCACCGATGATATTTTCAGCAGACCTGACTATTCGATGCAACCTATTTTTGTCATGATTAGACAGAGATCCAAAGCACACTGTTATGGATGAGCTGAGAGCAGACTCAGTGACTGCTGTATAGAACTGAATCAACAGTTCCTGTGGGAGTTTGAAATTCCCCAGTTGTCGCAGAAAGTATGTTTGTTGTTGTGCCTTTTTTATGATGGACCCTACATTGGTCTCCCACTTCAAGTCCCCGGAGATTATAGATCCCAAAAACTTGAGTACTTATTATATATTTAATAATATAAACATTTTAAATGTATATAAATTTAAAAAATAATGTTTAATAATACTTATTATATTTAAAACTTGATATGTTTATCAAAAGATAGTTTATGGTTAAAAATAACTCCTAGACGTTTGGCCTGGGTGACTGGTTCAGTGAAAGCATTATTCTTTAAGACAACTGAGGTTTCATGCGTGCAAATAGTAGAAACTATATTTTGTTTGCAATTCTTCAGTTGGGTTGAAGTTTTTTTGGATAGTGAGTTGCAGTTTATTTAGTGAGTCTGCTAAAGTGTTTGTTGTGGTGTTATTAGCATACTGGATTAACAATGCATTTGGAGTAACTGAGTACATTTTATTAAAAAAGATGGAGTATAAGAATTGTGCTAGGATGTATCCTTGTGGGTTAAGTATTGCAAAGGGCAGAAACTCTGAGAGTGTTTTGGACTAACAGACAACCTGGGTATGATTAGATAGATAATTCTTAAATAAAGTTATTGTTTTGGAACCAAGGTCAGTTTCAGCAAGACACAGTTCATGCGAAACAATATCAAAAGCCTTAGATAGGACCAACAGCATGTCTATGGTATAAAGTCCACTATATTTACGTTTACAAATTTAATTTAAGAAAGATAATAGAACTGTTTCTATATTATATCTTAGATGAAAGCCATGATGGGTAGGAGACAAAAGATGGTAGTAAGATGGAATGAAAATTGTTTTTGTACAAACTTTTGTAGTATTTTAGATAGTAGAGACATGATAGCAATGGGTCTATAGCTGGAGAGGTTGTTATTTGTTCCACTTTTATGAGTTAGTATTATGTTTAATCTTTTTCCAGAGAGTAGGACTCTATTGCTCAGTCATAGATCTTTTGATTAGTATGGTAAAAGGATAGGCTGTAGCTTCAGGAGCTGTTTGAAGGTATTCAGCAGGGAGGAGATCTGGTACTAAGGAAGTGGTCAATGTTTAACAGTGTTTTTATGGCAGCTACATTGAGCGGAAGTAAATGAAAAGTCAGATGGAATGTTACTTGTAGAGCTGGGAGTGTTGGAAGTAGTGTGTAGAGGAGAGATAACTGTTAATCAAGTGAGTATTAAAGATGAAAGCAATATTGGAATCAGTTTAATTTTGGATAGGGGTAGGTATGGATTTCCTTCTGGTTTAAATAATTTGCTTATCCTGGATCAGTACTGTTTAGGATTACTTTGGCTGTGATTTTCAAGATGATGGAAATAGGGTTAGTTTGTTGACTTGATTAAGCTTTTCCTATAATTTCTAAGTGTGCTATAGGTTTGTATGGATTGAATGTTTTGGGAGGTTTTCTATTGTTTCCAAGCTTTGTCTCTTGTGGTCATTTAATGTTTAATTTTTGGAGACATCCAAGGATGTGAAATAGTTTTTACTTTTTCCATCTGTATGAGAACAATGGTGTCCTTTCTGACGTTTTTCTTAATTTGGAGCCAGTTATGTAGTGTTTCTGCTTACTTTTTGTTTACATGCTAGTAAGTTTTTAGTTGTATTCATCAAAATCCAGTAAATTGTGCTTTCTTGACAGATTTTCTTTTTATTTGTAAGACTGGTGTCTAGTATTACCTATTAGAAGCCGAAAAGGGTTACATTGGGCAGTTTGTAGTCAGAGGTTGATTGATTTGGCAATTGAATGTTAGTATATCCTAGAATAATTATGTTTTGTTTTATGTTAACTTTCTCAGCTTTGATTTAATGCATCCCATCTATATGCCAGTTGGCAAGCCAGTGAGTGACATAAGGGTTTATTCCCAGTTTATTTAGCTTTATATCCTGGGGCAAGATTTCATCAGCCTTTGTATCTGGTTTTAGCCAAGTTTCTGTTATGGCCAATGAATCAGTTTTTTTAATGTTCTGTCCAGAAGTGAAGCTTTAATTTTAGTATAGATGCTTCTTGCATTGACATGACAGATTTTTAGACTGTTGTATAGCTGACTGAAGTGAGATTTATACAAATTATGGCCTAGCTTAATTTCTATGTCCCTGCAGGGTGATAAGTAAATAAAAGAGCATGGAAAATATGTGAACAGTTTAAGTATTTTATTTATTTATTTATTTTATTTAGTTTACATTTGTTTACTGGGAAAGTCCGACTGGATATATGTCCATTTTCAGCGGAGGCCCGGGGATAAAAGCTCCAGAAAGCAGAATACAAATACATTAAGAACAATAGAAACATATAGAGATAAGTATAATATGCAGGTTTCAGTAGGGTTACCAACTTAGATAAAACATAGCAGACGACATCAAAATCATGCGGCTTCAGTTTCAGACAATAATACAGCAGTTATAGGCTAAGTCCCATCATGAATTCATACACTTTTTAGAGTATATGACTGAAATGCTTTGGGAGAGTTTGCAGGAACAGCAAGTGGTGATTAGTCGCGGTTTAAGCAGGGACATTGCCAATGCTGTTGGAAGTGTAGTTTGAGGCTTTTTTTGAACTGGGTTAAGGAGGATTGGTGAGTAAGTTCGGCAGGTAGCATATTCCAAGTTTTGCCTACTGAGTTGGTGAAGCGGGAGTCCCCAGCCACATTTATGCTCTTAGTTGTTTGCACTAGCTGTTTGTCAGCAGAGCGTAGTGACCTCAGGTTGCTGTATGGTTTGATGATCTTATTTAGTGTTGGTGTTTTTTCAGGTTGATATAGTATTTTGTGGGTTATTACAAGTTGGTTGTATCGGAGAAGACTGGGCCACTCCAGCCATCCTAGATGAGTTAGGTTGATATAATGGTGGGTCCTAGAGGTAGCACCTGTAGCAAATCTAGCAATATGGTTTTAACAACTAGCAAGTTTGGTAAGGGTGGCTTGGTTCAGGTTAGTGAAGAGGGGGGAGGCACTGAGAAGGGTAGAAAGTAGGTGGGACTGAGTGATGGTGGTTCTTGCAAAAGGAGTGAGGAAGGGTTTGATGCTGTATAGGGAGCCCAGTATTTTGTTGACAGATTTGATGGTTTTATTGACATGGATATCATCTTTTAGGATGTTATCAACTGTGACACCCAGGAGTTTTGTGTAAGTATCTGGGGATATAATTGTGCCATTGTTGGAACTTATAGTAAAGAATAGTGAGGAGGATTTGCAGGTGGGGGAAAAGATGAGCAGTTTAGTTTTGTTGGGGTTTAATAGAAGCTGACGGTTTGTGAACCATTTTGTACATCATTGAAAGTATTCTGGGTTAGGGTCATAAGCTCAGTTGAGGAGGATGTGGTACATATTAAAGTAGAGTCTCCCACTTATTGGATGCAGGTGACCTTGAGAATGGTGGGTAGGTCACTGATAATGACTGAGAAGAGTAGTGGTCCTAGTATGGAGCCTTGGGGGACTCCTAGAGTAATGGGTAGACGTGTGGATAGCGTATTCTGGCATAAAACTGCTTATTGTCTATCAGACAGGTAAGATTGGAACTATTTAATAGAGCTACTATTCAGTGACAGTTCCTTCAGGGTACGGAGAAGCAGTTGGTGACTGACCATATAAAAGGTCTTAGAGAGATCTAGGAAGAGAGCAGAGGTAAGTTTGTTATCGTTTTGGTTGATGTTGATAGAGTTAGAGAAGGATAGGAGGGCTGATGTGGAGCTGTGATGTGGCCTAAAACCATGCTGAGAGTTGGCCAGTAGTTTATCTTGGGTGAGATAGTGCATTAATTGGTTGTGGATGCACTTTTCCATAATTTTGGCCAATGGTGATAGTATGGCTATTGGTCGGAAGTTTGAGAGGTCTAAAGAATTCCCTCCTTTATGAAGGGGAATGACATGGGAAACCTTCCAGAAAGAGGGGATAGTGGCTTCAGTCAAGGTGCAGTTTATTATGATCAAGACAGGGTATGCAATGGCATCTGCCCTTTTTTGTAAATATTCTGGTGGGAGGAGATCAGCTGCCAGTGTGGTGGGCTTTAGTTTGTTAATTAGAGATCAAATGGTGGATGTAGATACAGGTTGGAAGGCAAAAAGGTGGGAGGAGATCAGCTGCCAGGGTAGTGGGCTTTAGTTTGTTAATTAGAGATTGGATGGTGGATGCAGATACAGGTTGGAAGGCGAAAGGGAGTGAAGTAGTGGTTGTGGAGGAGTTTTGAAAGGAGCTGGTGGGTGGTAGTTGGCTTGCTAGTGATTGGATGGTTTTGGGAAAAAAAATATTAATGATGTTAGCAGTTTTCTCTGCAGTTTTAAGGTCGCAAGTTGAGGAGGTGGGGGTAGAGATTTGGCCAGGGTGGAGCAGTGTGTAGTATAAAGTATAACTTTTTGTACAAGGTTTGTATATTTCTTGTTGGGTTACCGTGCTTGATCAAGAAATATGATGTTAAGGGGGTCACTATATGTACATGGCTGTTAGTGAGGTATATTATGGAAAGCAAATTTATGTTGTTTGGAGCTGTTCTAATTGTATGTATTATTATATGTTTGTGTGGTGTCATAGTTTGTCAATAGAGTTATTGTTATTATGGGCACAATAATGATGAGTTGTAGGATTTTGTAGTTTTTTGTTGTGTTAGCAGTTTGTTAAGTACACCTGACTGAATGTTGCAATACATTAATTGAATTGAGTTAGTGATGTATACTAGAATAGTTTATAAGTGACAATATAATTGATTTATAACAGTAGTATGATTCACATAAATAACTATATGTGCAACACAATGGACCCATTTCCAAAGGACTTGCTCTCAGTTCAAGGGACAATTCACACTGATTCACAGAAAGACTGCATTTGACAGTAGAAAAAATGATTCTATGAAATTCATAGTTTCATAGTTTCATAGTTTAGTACTAGGCTATCTGCCCTGGGGCATTTATAAGCCTAGCCATAGTGATGTGGCTTTCGGCACCCCATGTAATGGTACAAATGTGTACAGAATAGATTTAGAATACTGTGTCTCTGTCTAGTAGTGACACAGTGAAGACCCCATTACATAATAGAATTAGTTTACTGTGCTTCTGTCTAGTAGTGACACAGAGATGACCCCCGGGGTAAACCTACGATCTCCCATCCACTCATCAAGATTTCTCTTGAAGAGAGTCAGTGAGGGGCTCTGCCTAACATGAACTGGGATTCTGTTCCAGAGTATGGGAAGCCTCTGAGTTATGAATCTGTCCCTCCAGCATGTCCTATTCATATTTGTGCTGAGGTTTAAATCTTTAGCTCTCGTGGTTCTGATGGGTTTGGATTTTTTTGAGGTGGAGCATGTCCATCAATTCCTGATTGGACAGGGCCTTGTACATCAGGCACAGATCACCTCTGAGTAGGCGGTATGCTACTGAATAGAGCTGGAGTTTCTTTAGTCTGGCAGCATATGACATATGCTGGAGACCCTTGATCCTCTTGGTGAGGTACTTTTGGGGTCTCTCCAGCTGTTGCAAGTGCCGGGTGAGGTACATACCAAATGGGGCATTGTACTCAATCATGGGCCTGATAAGGGAGGAGTATAGGGGTACAATGACCTCCTTTGATCTGGATGTGAATCCCTTCATGATAAGGTGGGCAAGGTAGAAAGTCTTTCTAACCACTTTGGCAACATGGGTGTCAAATGAGAGGTCACTATCGACTTGGGTCCCCAGGTCTCTAATTACTTTTTCAGTACTCAGTGGGTTACTGTCTATGTGATAATTTGTGGGTACTTTGTTTTTCCCAAAGGGGATGACTATACATTTTTTGGCATTTAGTTTAAGGCCATGACTCCGGCACCAGTTGTCCGTTTCAGTGAGGCCTTTCTGTAGGATGTATGTGTCAGCTGGTGTATCGACTATGGCACCTAGTTTACAGTCATCTGCGAACTTTGTCAGCCACAACCCTCCCATGTTTGCTTTCACATCTGAGAAATAAATGCTGAACAAGAGGGGTCCCAGGACAGAGCCCTGCGGGACACCACTTGTGACTGGCTTTGAATCTGACATGGCTCCAGCGATTTTGACTTTATGGGTTCTATCCTTTAGCCAGTTTGCAACCCATCTTGTGACATATGGATTTACATTTAAGCTGTTGAGCTTGTCTATGATGCCTGAGTGGGATATTGTGTCGAAGGCTTTAGCCAAGTCCAGGTAGGCTGTATGGACTGCTTTGCCCTCCCTCGTTAATGGCTCTAGTGACTGTTTCGAAAAAGTCAACCAGGTTCAAAAGGCAGGATCTGCCCTTTACAAAGCCGAACTGGGTGGGATCAAGTGTCTGTAGGTCCCCAATGTCTCTGTTTATGAGTTCCATAATGATTCTTTCCATAGCTTTGCAGACCAGGCTGGTTAAGCTTATTGGGCGGTAGTTACCAGGGTCTGTAGAGGTGCCTCCTTTGTGGAGTGGGACCACTGTTGCTGTACGCCAGTGTTCAGGTACATATCCTGTAGTACAGCTAAGGTTAAATAGCATTTTTATGTGCGTGTTTAGCTCCTCTTGGAGTTCACATAGCACGCAACCTGGGATACCGTCAGGTCCCATTGATGCTGTGTTTTTAGCTTTGCTGAGGGCGGTTCTCACCTGGACATCTGAGATGACAGGGAGGTTACATTCAGCTGGGATAAGTATTTCTTCTTTTGGGGGTGAGGGAGGGGAGAAATTTGCATTGAACCTGTCTGCCAGAATGTTGGCAATATCTGTGGGTTCAGTGTATTTTTTGTCATTGTGAACTAACTCTGAGCATACCTGAGGGTTTCTGCCCAGGTTTCTAACATAGCAGAAGAAGGCCTTGTGGTCATCTTTAGTGTCCATAGCAATTTTTCTCTCAAAGTTGGCCTTGGATGTTTTTATGAGAGAACGTAGCTTTTTACTAGTGCTGATCGGAGATGCCTTCTCTTTATGGGATTTTGCTCTGTCATGCAGTAACTTCCTTCTTTTGTTATACAATTTTTTTATGGCTGGGGTCCACCAGACAGGACGCCTGCCCTTGGTGGAGAGGGTCTTGGTTTTATTTGGGATTGCATGATCCATGCATTCTTGGAGATGTCTGTAGAAAGCATTTGTGAAGGATTCAGCATTGTGGGATGTGGTTTCCACTGGCCCAGTGGGCTTAAAGGATACCATCTCAGTCTTAAGAAGTGTAAAGTTGGCTTTTGAGAAGATTTTCACTGTAGTCTTTTGTGTTGGGGGTGGAGGTGGGATATGTATAACCAGGGTGATTAGTTTGTGGTCAGATCTCACTAGTGAGAGGTATACTTCCGGTGTGGAGCACTTTGTCCCCATGTTTGTGATGATCAGGTCTAGTATATTATCTCCCCTTGTGGAAGAGGTGACTAGCTGTTCCATTGCATTTGAATTTATGAATTCCAGGAACCTTTGGGCTAGGGTGTTAGGGCTAGAATAATGCACCCAGTCTATGTTAGGGTAGTTGAAGTCTCCCAATATGATGGTGTTTGGTGAGACATTCATATCCTCCAATGTCTTCAGGAAGGCTGAATGGGGTTCCTGAGATTGGGAGGGTGGTCTGTAACATGCTAACAGTTGTATAGCAGTTTTGCCTACGGTTAGTTGCACCTGGATGGTCTCTGATGCTTCATGTGTTGCCACTAACCTGGAGGTGTGGGTGTCCTTGATGAATATGGACACTCCCCCTCCCTTTTTGGTTTGGCCCGAGTTTTGGGCCCGAAAAGCATGATACGAGGTATAGCCTGGTAGTGCTGGGGTGCTCTCAGGAGCCTTGAACCAGGTTTCAGTTACTGCACAGACATCGATGTTCTCCATACTGAAGAGTGCTTCGAGAGCCTGCATCTTGAGATTTAGACTTCTGGCGTTGAGCAGCATTACCCTTAATTTTTTTCCATTTTTGTTTTCTAAGGAGGTGGGTTTGTCTTTTGAGCCTTGCCTAAAAAAGGCACTATGGGGGTGGCAAGAGCCATAGCCAATATCCGGAAGCCCAGTGGTGACAGGTGCAAGCCATCCCTTGTGAAGCAGCGTGGCTTGTTCAGCATGTCATCCCAAGCAGACAGACATTGGATCCCCCTAGAATGACACCAGTAATTGAGCCAATTATTAAAGCTGATCATCTTGTCTTTGTATTGTGGCATAATTCTTGGTGAGGTCAAGATGCTGCTCAGGATCAGGGTCATACCAGCCTGGGCTACATAATCAGAGAGCTCCTCTATGTCTCTTTTCATGTAGTCCAGGGAGGTACGTCTCAGGTCATTCAAGCCGGCATGGACAATGACGGAGTCATATTTGTACTTGCTTTGGAGTGACCTGAGTGCGTGTGTTATGTGGCGGATCCTAGCTCCCGATAGGCAGCTCACTGTTACCCTCTCCTTATTCAGCCTGGTAAACGGAACGTCAGTGTGTCTGACTATAGAGTCACCTATTACTAGTGTATCAGGCATGGTGTTTGGCCTTAAGGGCTGTGATTGTTTGACACACTGATTTATTGAAGTATGTGTTGCATGTGTTATATTTTGAGGTGGTGGATTTTTGGGTGTCTGCTTTGGGAGCCTCTGTTGTTTTGGTAAGTTTTTTGTTAGAGCCTCCGAGTATGTCTTTGTGTTATTATGTGTTTGGTTTGCAGTTATGGTAGGTCTATGTGGGACTGGGTTTGCTGTGTGTGTGGTCACCTTCTCCTCCTGTCTGGTCTAGGCCAGTCCTGAGTTGAGAGAGTTCAGCCTCCAGTTTGGCTATATAGTTGCATCTCTCACATGTATTTGTGTTTGTTGGGAGGAGGAGAGGGTTGTCTGTGTACATGAGACAATTGTAGCATTGTCTCAAGATTCCCAGATTTACCAGCTGAACCGGAGAGGATGCTAGTAAACTACCACTCGACATGCTAGAATATTATAAGGGAGTGCTGTGCCTTTAAGGGAAGTGGGTACTCAAGAGGTGGTAGGTGGATGTAGTGCTTACTTTAGTTTGAGAGTGCTTACTTAGAAGAGAGGTTTTGAGAACAAGTGCTAGGCTTATAATAAAGCGAGTAGACTGATTATTATAAGAGTAGAGCTTTCTTAAGTGAAAATTTGAAGAGCAGACTTGTCGGGGCCAGAAAAAGTTTAACCTTGTTTAACCGGTGCTGCGCTATGCGCACAATCGCGCAAAGCCGAGCAAACGCGGATTTTAAACAGGGAACTTCAAAAGAGCCAGAAATGGTCCAAAACAACCAATTAGTACAAGCTCTTGTGCTGAGGTCACTCCTTCAGGGACAGATAGGCTGCTCAAGGCTCCCCACTCCCACTGGTGAGCAAAGAAACTTCCTTCTATCCAAGTAAGGCAATGGACAACACAGGAACTACACCACAGCCCAGAATACAGCAAAGTCTGTATACTGGTCTAAACTAGTTGAGGAGAGGCAGGAAAACAAATATATATTTTTTGTTTTTTTTGTTTTTGAGATAGAAAGCACACAGAAAATGCAGGAAACAGTAATAAATCAGTTACACAGGCTAGCACACTTTAGTGGGCAGCCTCAATAGTTAAATTTAACAAAGAAACAAACAAACTTTCGACCAATTTATGACCAAATGTAACTTTAAGTGCAGATAATATATAATGCAACAAACAGCTAAAAAACAGTTTAAGCTTGTTCAAAGTAAGCAAGAGAAGGTATTTTAGGTAAAAAAACAGCAAAAAATACTTAAATCAGGAAAGTAGTCACTTTTCTCAGTTCTCTGCTGCTAGGACCACTCTGCAGGACCACGAGGAGCTGTTTCTGAGTAGTATAGCCAGAAAAAAATGCTCAGAGGTGGATTTTAAACAAGGAACTTCAAAAGAGCTAGAAATGGTCCAAAACAACCAATTACTACAAGCTCTTGTGCTGAGGTCACTCCTTCAGGGACAGATAGGCTGCTCAAGGCTCCCCACTCCCACTGGTGATTAAAGAAACTTCCTTCTATCCAAGTAAGGCAATGGACAACACAGGAACTACACCACAGTCCAGAATAGAGCAAAGCCTGTATACTGGTCTAAACTAGTCGAGGAGAGGCGGGAAAACAAGGATTTTTTTTTTTTGTTTTTGAGATAGAAAGCACACAGACATGCAGGAAACAGTAATAACTCCGTTACATAGGCTAGCACACTTTAATGGGCAGCCTCAACAGTTAAATTTAACAAACAAACAAACAAGCTTTCGACCAATTTTCGACCAAATGTAACTTTAAGTGCAGATAATATATAATGCAGCAAACAGCTAAAAAAACAGTTTAAGCTTGTTCAAAGTAAGCAAGAGAAGGTATTTTAGGTAAAAAACAGCAAAAAATACTTAAATCAGGAAACTAGTCGCTTTTCTCAGTTCTCTGCTGCTAGAACCACTCTGCAGGACCACGAGGAGCTGTTCCTGAGTAGTATAGCCAGAAAAAAACACTCAGAGGCGGATTTTAAACAGGGAACTTCAAAAGAGCTAGAAATGGTCCAAAACAGCCAATTACTACAAGCTCTTGTGCTGAGGTCACTCCTTCAGTGACAGATAGGCTGCTCAAGGCTCCCCACTCCCACTGGTGACCAAAGAAACTTCCTTCTATCCAAGTAAGGCAATGGACAACACAGGAACTACACCACAGCCCAGAATACAGCAAAGCCTGTATACTGGTCTAAACTAGTCGAGGAGAGGCGGGAAAACAAGAATATTTTTTTTGTTTTTGAGATAGAAAGCACACAGAAATGCAGGAAACAGTAATAAATCAGTTACACAGGCTAGCACACTTTAGTGGGCAGCCTCAACAGTTAAATTTAACAAACAAACAAACAAACTTTCGACCAATTTTTGACCAAATGTAACTTTAAGTGCAGATAATATATAATGCAACAAACAGCTAAAAAAACTGTTTAAGCTTGTTCAAAGTAAGCAAGAGAAGGTATTTTAGGTAAAAAACAGCAAAAAATACTTAAATCAGGGAAGTAGTCGCTTTTCTCAGTTCTCTGCTGCTAGGACCACTCTGCAGGACCACGAGGAGTTGTTTCTGAGTAGTATAGCCAGAAAAAAATGCTCAGAGGCGGATTTTAAACAAGGAACTTCAAAAGAGCTAGAAATGGTCCAAAACAACCAATTACTACAAGCTCTTGTGCTGAGGTCACTCCTTCAGGGACAGATAGGCTGCTCAAGGCTCCCCACTCCCACTGGTGATTAAAGAAACTTCCTTCTATCCAAGTAAGGCAATGGACAACACAGGAACTACACCACAGTCCAGAATACAGCAAAGCCTGTATACTGGTCTAAACTAGTCGAGGAGTGGCGGGAAAACAAGGATTTTTTTTTGTTTTTTTTTTTTGTTTTTGAGATAGAAAGCACACAGACATGCAGGAAACAGAAATAACTCAGTTACATAGGCTAGCACACTTTAGTGGGCAGCCTCAACAGTTAAATTTAACAAACAAACAAACAAACTTTTTACCAATTTTCGACCAAATGTAACTTTAAGTGCAGATAATATATAATGCAACAAACAGCTAAAAAAACAGTTTAAGCTTGTTCAAAGTAAGCAAGAGAATGTATTTTAGGTAAAAAAACAGCAAAAAATACTTAAATCAGGAAACTAGTCACTTTTCTCAGTTCTCTGCTGCTAGGACCACTCTGCAGGACCACGAGAAGCTGTTCCTGAGTAGTATAGCCAGAAAAAAACACTCAGAGGCGGATTTTAAACAGGGAACTTCAAAAGAGCTAGAAATGGTCCAAAACAGCCAATTACTACAAGCTCTTGTGCTGAGGTCACTCCTTCAGGGACAGATAGGCTGCTCAAGGCTCCCCACTCCCACTGGTGAGCAAAGAAACTTCCTTCTATCCAAGTAAGGCAATGGACAACACAGGAACTACACCACAGCCCAAAATACAGCAAAGCCTGTATACTGGTCTAAACTAGTCGAGGAGAGGCGGGAAAACAAGGATATTTTTTTTTGTTTTTGAGATAGAAAGCACACAGAAATGCAGGAAACAGTAATAAATCAGTTACACAGGCTAGCACACTTTAGTGGGCAGCCTCAACAGTTACATTTAACAAACAAACAAACTTTCGACCAATTTTCGACCAAATGTAACTTTAAGTGCAGATAATATATAATGCAACAAACACAGTTTTGAGGGGGCTTCTGCAGTAAGATGGCCATTTTGACTGTCTTAAGAAAGAAGTGGCTATGCTCCGGAAATGCTTATGATGCCACTGCATTATGTAGCTTCAATATGCAATGTGTACGGAAGTCGCATGCTTCAATGTACTTTGGCTTATTCTGTAAAATTGTTTTATTTATTTTGTTAGAAAAGGCTGCACACTCCTAGGCAGTTTCAGTATTTATTTCTTTACTTTTAATTTCTCAGCCTGTCTTAAATGCAGTATGTTGTAAATTAATTCAGGTAAGATGTTTTTCCAACATACATTGTATGATACAGAAATAATCCACAATGTAGGACTATGTGCATCTAGAAAAAACAAGAAAGAAAAACAGTGCTGTTTAAATAAATAAAAATGGGGTCTAGAGAAATTAAGAGTAATTGGCATGGTCTCTCTGGATCATTGGAGAAATCACAGTGGCAAAGCTGTTAAACATTGCTGGTCAACTATCAAAAATTAGCAGCCCATTTATAAATGATATAAAATGATATAAAACATACTGTGAGAGGCACACAAAGGTAGGGCTCAGCTCTGATGCCTCACAGCCACCTGGTAATAGTTCTTTAGTAAAATTCTCAGCTGAGGTGCCTCTTGAGAAAAGTCTGCCTGTCCCTTCTGTATCCATATGGGGTTTCATGAGGTGCAAAGGTTTCTTCCAGCATCTCAAAGATATGACATTATATGAAAAGAAAATCTGCTGAATTACACACAGGTTTGCATGCTGTATGTGTGCCTGGTGCGTGCATGTGTGGGTGTGCATGTGCGTGCGTGCATGTGTGTGTGTGTGTGTGTGTGTGTGTGTGTGTGTGTGTGTGTGTGTGTGTGTGTGTGTGTGTGTGTGTGTGTGTGTGTGTGTAAGATCATGTCTTTGTCTCATTCACCATTAGTATCTATGCCCTGTGCCGTTTGAGTTTTGGGTTAGGAGCAGGCTCCTTTGATATCCCTGAATTAGATTATGCATTTAACACTGGAATAAATGAATGAATGAATGCATAAATGAAACATAAATTAATTTAATGAACCAAAAGATGCTAATATGTCAAAGAGTACTAATAATTTCTTACAGTTCTGTCACTTATCAAGGAAGATCATTTTACATGTAAATATCACATACATTTATAATATGGCATTTTACTTGTTTGTTTGTTTGTTGAATACATAGTTAGAATAGTTCTTGCACACTTTTCAGCCACAACCCAGGCCAAAAGGTCAGTTTCAATCATATTTAGTAAATTTGAAAAGATAATGAGCAGTGAGTTTAAGATAAAATGAGGAGAAGTCTGATGTAACGTAATTCAAATCACAAATACTGAATGGTATATCCAGAACATGTTTAACAGTGGAGATTCAGCTGGCATACTATAATAACAGCAATACTACAGTGAACAGTGCATTCATAACACGTTTATAAGTTGCTAATAACTAGACTACAAAGAAATGTATTTTACAGGAATTTTAAATTGCATAAACCAGGAAGGAACTAGTGACAACAAGTTACCATAAAAGTGGGAAAGGGTTGTGATACAGGAAGGTGTTATTTGCATCTCCTTGAAAGTATTGTGCATGTGCATGTGAATATAGTAGTTTTAGTCAAGCTTCATCTATTGTTAGTAAGACTCTTAGGCACTGGGTGTAAATGAGGTAGATGAGTCTCCAGGGAACCAGTGGCAATACCTTTTTTCATCAGTGGACTGTGTGGAGCCTGACTGGATTTGGCCAGTGCTGGGTAATGCCTGATGCAGTACTGTTTATTTGCCACAAGCTCTTTATGCTAATTTCCTCATGCAGATAACTATATTATTATTATTTGGACAGTGAAGTACAGTGAGGTTTCATAATGCTTTTCCTTGTCATATTAATTGATGGCTGCACTGCACATTTAAAATCCTTCCCTTAAAAATGTACTTAATAATAATGGTCTGCTGTGTTTTATTTGGGATCAGGCTAAATGCAGAAGGAAAATTGTCAATGAATGTAATTATTTCACTGTAAATCCATAATAAAAAGAATATATTTTGACAGCTCCTGGATGTCATTAGTGGGTAGGATAGCCATGGTTAAAATATTCTCATCCCCTCACATCTTTTATTTGTTCTTTTCTGAAACTCTGGAACAGTTATCTGTGAGAAGGATGCCTATTGCCTTACCATGTTTGGCATTCAAACTGTCAGGCACATTTGCTTTCCCTTTTTGTGTTTATGAAGTAGCCTTATGTAGATCATCACTGGGTATTGGTGTTACTAGTTCATTGGACTGCTTCAAGGAAGAAAGGGAAGCTGACACCTTGCCAGAACTTCTAGTCCATCCTGTGCCAAGCTATGTTTTCCTGCTTCTCATCTGTGTATAAATAACTCTCAGAACTTTTAAAACTCAGTATTAATGCTAGAAACTACCAGTGGTCATTTATTCTGTTTCTTCCTTTGCTGTATCCTATAAGCTAACAGTCGACAGTGTTGATACCTACCGTTCATGTCCTTGTATATGTTCTTTCCAGACAGGGGGTTCAATACTACAAAATGATCATTTTTCTGTGTGGATTTGTATATTCTTCACCACATTCTCCTTTCTAAACCTGATTTCTCTGCATGCTTCATGCAACTTATGTAGGGCAGAGTCCATCTCCTAGACCTCTTCATGTACAGAGCCAAGATATTACACTTTTTCCCACATAGACATGCTTGTGAGTCTCCCGCCAGTATTTTTATGGCTATTAATGTAGAAGATTAAAGTTATGACCTGTTGTTGAGCTGTTTCCTGTAGTTCAGAGTTTCTGGCTTCAGCCTCTGTTTACCTGCTAGGTGATTCTCAGCAAGTCACATAACCAAATAGTGCTCCCAGATCACTACTGAAAAAAGACACAATTAATAAATAAGTAAAATAAAAGTAAATCATTGCCTAAAACTTTCAAAAATATGCATTCAGCAACATTTTCCTTATCTGTTTTACTAACTTCAGTTTAGACAATATTAAAGGAGGTGTATACTGCATGCCGTGGTGACCTTCATCCTTGCTCAGCTATGGATGAGCTCTATATTTAATGACATTGCTATGTGATCTGTTTTGGGAGCAGCAATATCTCTATAGACATTTGCTCCCTTGGACACTACCCAGTAATCTAGTTGGTTAGAATAACTACCATCTATGAAAGTAGTGGGGAAGTGTGTTTTGTCAGAATGCAAAACCCTCCATTTATGGCATAACCCCATTTCTAACATCCTCTTTGCAAGTGTTGCTTAACCCTAGCATATCTGTCTGTACTTGGAGACATTGTACTGCTGAGAGAGTTACAGAACAGAGTAAAGCCTCCAGCTATTAAGATCTAATTATTTTTTTTTTCTTTCAGACTATCCAGATTGCTTAAAAACATGACAAAGAATTTCAGAAAGTTGAGTTATACCCATAGAAACTACCAAACACCACATGCACTATTGTATTTCAAATCTAGCATTTAATGTTCTAGCATCTTCAACTACTTAGGTCTCTGATAATTTCCAAATTAAGTATGTGTTAAGAAGAATAGATACACCTACTTTCAGTTGCCTTTACATGCTTGCCACATAATACCAGACTCAGAAACTTTTAACTCTCCTGATAATTTTTTTAACAATTTTATACTTCTGGAAATACAAAACTTCTAATTTGTTATTCTTAAGCCAACATGTTTTCATTTATTGAAAAATTCAACATTTGAACATTTAATGAGTATCACAATGCCACAACAAAGAGAAAAAAGAACAACTACAGTAGCCATTTAATCAGACAGAAAATATAGATGTGAGCAAGTCTTGCCTAACATTGATATAAGGCTGTGAAAAGTCAATGTTAAGTCCAAGTCAAAGTAAACTTTATTGTCATTTAGATCTGTATAGTACAGCTAAACAAAATTGCTTTGTTCCCAGTGTAAGAAACATACATGCAAACAGTTACTATTTAGTAATACTAAGACAGATACTTACAGACATTGCATGTATAAAAATGTGCCATTTAGGGTATTGCACAAGTAGATATTTCATGAACTTGAATTATCACATTAACAGGTACCTATGTAGAAAAAATATTGCATAGAGTAATTCATATTCATGTTTCTGGACAGCTGAAGATTTGGATGTTGCACTAAAGTATGCTACTAGTAGTGATCTTAGAATACATGGACATGGGAGTATGTAATTTACTGGATTAGTCAAGAGAATATTCAGTTAATTGGTTGAAAGAGCAGAATGGCTTCTGGTATGCCTGTTGTTAGAGTTCAGCAGTCTGGAGGATAGGGGTAAAAAGCTTCTATTAAGCCTGGAAGTCTTACAGTGTATGCTGCAGTTATGTCTACCCAAGGAAAAGCAGGAGAACATACCACACACAGGGTGAGTATGGTCATTTATTATCTTTCTACCTTCCAATACATCAAGATTCATGTATATCATCCAACAATGCCAGTGGAGAGCCAATGATTCTTTCCACTGCTGTTACTACTCTCCAGAGAGCCTTGTGATTTGAGGCATTACAGTTCCTGTACCATACAATAATGTTGTTTGCCAGTACGCTCTTGATGGTTCCCCTATAGAAGGCTTGGAGAATGGACTGTGACAGGTTTGCTTTCCTTAGTTTCCTTAGAAAGTGTAAACATTGCTGAACTTTTTTGACAGTGTGGCTGGTGTGCACCGACCAAGACAGGTCCTCTGATACATCTATACCAAGGAACTTAGTGCTCTTGACTCTTTCTATTGCTACTGCCTTGATTTCCAGATGTTGATGTGCTCCCTGAAACCTCCTAAGTCCACAATCAGTTCCTTGGATTATTGCTGTCACACCAGCCTAGCAGATGTTCCACTTCACTCCTATATGCTGTTTCCATGCCATTCCTGACAAGACCTATGACTGTGGTGTCGTCTGCAAACCTGATAATTCTGTTGGATTCATATCTGGCTACACAGTCATGTTGTAAGCAAGGTGAATAGTGGTAAACCTGTGTTCAGAGTTATGCTTTTAGAGCTATTATTTCCCACACATACCTTTAGGGGTCTATTTGTGAGAAAGTCTAGTATCCAATTGCACAGAGTGGTGTGTCAGTCAATAATAAAGTCAATAATGGGAACAGAGTTAGCACTGCATTTGGGCTTTTCCCTAGTCAAGTGAAAAGAAAAACAAACTGACACTGATGATTCAACAATTTTCTCATTTAGATTTACTCGTATATCTAGGTTTTTGAGTTTAACAGGTTTCTTTGGCCTCCAAACATATTTATTTTGCTCTTTCCCATACTTCGTAATACCCTGCAACGTGAAGGTAGTATGAAGAGCTGCTGCCTTCTCCTTTTCCCTGCCTTGTGCACTCGAGTCCTTGCTGCTCTCCTCCAGTGGTGTAATGTTTATTTCCATTTCAGATTAATGAGTTGCTAACACTTCAAAACACTTGAAACAGAAGGTTCTACAAGAACAACTGCTTGACTTAATCTTTTTGTTGTCTAGCATTTGCTTTAACAGAATGGACTTCCAGGTATTTGTCCATTGTTAGACTGACGTGGTGCAGGGCTACAGCTGAAACAGGAAGTGAAGTAAGCTTTCTCATCCTAATACTCTTTGAACAAGCCACTTTCTTTCTCAAAATGCCAACAGATGGTCTCTCTTTAGGTGGGGGTACTATTCAACATGTAGTAGATCAATTAACTATCTTGCAAGAAGGATAGAACTAACTCAGGAGTACTAAACACATGAGCCCTGTCATTGAACTTCACAGGTAAGTTAGCAAGATACATAAAGTATAATGAAATAATGTTACTGAGACAGAATGCTCTAAATGATGCAAAAGCTTTCTGCTTTTTAATAGTTCCTTGAAACAAGTGGACTTTTATGTCCACATGACAAAAAATTACTTCCCGTCCTTGGTAGCTTGCAAAAGTTGCTATATGTCAACAAAGCTCAACACTTTAAAAACAGCTTGCCTTGGGACAGTAACTGTTGGCCCTTGGAGTTTGTGTTTAGTGAGCCCTCTGTATGTGAATCTGGTCCAGCAGTTTGATATTCACAGTGTGTGGAAGCTGATCTTGTAAAAAAGGCCCACATGCCATCACTCCAACACTTTCAGGGAGACCGACTAGTCTTAAATCTTTCAAGCTTTGGTGGTCCTCTAAGCCCTCTAACTTATCTGTACCACCTCCAGCTCTTTGCCGTACTTACCAGTTTTTGTTGAGGAGCTCTGTAATGGGCAGCTTAAATGCTTCCTGCTTATGCTAGAAATGCTCTCTGAGCTGTACAGATATTAAGAGCTTACTGGTAGAGTACATTTTCTGCCTTAATCTCAGCACTATATCCTATATTTTGCCATTGCTGCTGTTAACTTATCTATCTTGGTGGCCAAATCCATTAGATTGGCTCTGCCCATGTCAAGGCAGTCTGCCATGCAGTCCAAAAAACAGGCCGCTTCTAATAATACTGCTGAAATATGTTGTTTACAGTGTCCAAAAGAATGATTTAATCTGGTACTGTAAAATTCATTATTTAAAGGATACATTTTTAAATTTTAATACCATACAGAGCAGGAACCTTTGGAGAAAGCTGTATTATCCATCATAACAAGCTCTGGCCCCAGTCATGCAGTAATGGAGCACTGTCTAGCTGTCTTCTTGCTGAAGTTTCCAGAATACAGGGAACAGTGTAAAGTGAAAGAATGGCTGAAAGAATTGTTTTACCTGTTTACCATGAGCTGAGTCAGAAGTTTCTAAGGCTTATGGAAGGAAAGGTTGGAAGCTGAAATGAAACTCCTCAACTTGTAGACGTGTAGAATGCAAGTAAACAAGACTGGTTTCTGATATCATAACTGGTTTCTGATATCATAACTGGTTTCTGATATCATAACTGGTTTCTGATATCATAACTCAGTTTCTTTCAGGCTGGACATCAGAATATAAGTACCAGTATCAAATAGTGTTTTTTTTTTCATAAAACATGCTTGATTTAATATGTATGTTAATTTTAAACTCACAGCCTTTGAAAGTGATTATATGTGTTTGCCACAAACCTTAGAAAACTTAAATGCATCTTATCATACGAGTCATCCACCCCTTTTTTAAATGAGCACACACTTGTAGTCTCCTAAAATGTATTGGCAATTAATTCTATACTTTACCAGATCTACCATGAAATGATCTTTCTCCCAAAATAATGTTATATACAAACGTATACATTTAACCACCACAGACCCCGGGAACTACTGCCCCATTAGCCTAATGAGCCTGGTCTGCAAGGCCATGGAACGTATCATCATGGAACTTATAAACAAAGACATTGGTAATCTCCAAACTCTGGACCTCACCCAGTTCGGGTTTGTAAAAGACAGATCATGTCTCCTAAACTTGATTGACTTCTTTGAAGCAGTCACCAAAACCGTAGACGAGGGTAAGGTGGTTCACACAGCCTATCTAGATCTTGCCAAGGCTTTTGACACCTTCCCGCACTCTGGAATTATAGATAAATTCACTAAACTTGGTATAAATCCCTATGTCACAAGATGGGTTGCCAACTGGCTCACTGGCAGAACCCACACTGTGAAAGTAGCAGACTCCAAATCCGACTTCAGACCAGTGACAAGTGGAGTACCACAGGGTTCAGTCCTGAGTTGTCTCCTGTTTGGTATCTACTTTTCTGAAGTACAGGCTAACACAGAAGGTCTTTGGCTAATGAATTTCGCAGATGACTGCAAACTAGGAGCCATAACTGAAACTCCTAATGATGTGGACATCCTACAAAAGAGCCTCACTGAGACAGATGCCTGGTGTCAAAGCCATGGCCTCAAGGTAAATGCCAAAAAGTGCATTGTCATCCCCTTTGGTAAAAACTCTGTACCCATGAGCTACCACATAGGTGGTAGTCTACTTAACACTGAAAGTATGATAAGAGACCTTGAGGCACAGGTGGACAGTAGTCTCTCCTTTGATAATCACATTGCCACAGTAGTCAGGAAATCCTTCTATGTGGCACACCTCATCACAAAAGGTTTCTCATCCAGGAAAAAAGAGGTCATTGTCCCCCTCTGTTCTTCACTCATTAGACCCATTATAGAGTACAATGCTCCTTTTGGTATGTACCTCACAAGACATCTACAACAACTGGAAAGGCCGCAGAAATATCTCACAAAGAGGACTACCGGCCTTAGACAGATGCCCTATGCAGACCATCTCAAAAAACTCCAGCTTTACTCTGTCGCATATCGCCTACTCAGAGGCAATCTCTGCCTAACATACAAAGCTATGTCAAACCCAGAGCTGTTGCATATGCTTCACTTAAAGAAATTCCAAATCCCTCTGAGCTACATGGTCTAGGGACCTAAACCTTGTCACCACAATAAACAGAACATGCTGGAGGGATAGATTCCTGTCCCAGAGACTTCCCATACTGTGGAACAAACTACCTATCTATATCAAACAAAGCTCCTCATTAACAGTCTTCAAGAAAAATCTTGATGATTGGATGGGAGATAGGAAATTCACCCCGGGGATCACCTTTGTGGCCCTGCTCGACAGGGGCACAGGAAAACTATTTTCTTGGGTGGCGAAGCCAGGGTACCTTTTTGGCTAGGCTTGTATAGGCCCTAGGGCCGATAGCCTAGTACCTACCTATGAACCTATGAACATACTATTATTTCTTGTTCCCTGTGAATGTATCTTAAACTCAGTCCTTAAAGTTGCAGCTGAAGTATCATTAGGCATACATTTGTAGATTGAGATCAAATCTCCTTTAAGTAATATAGAAGAAATTGAGTTTAAGGACAACCGATTTAGAACCTCTTCATAGGAGAAATATTTGGCACTTTTAACTTGCCTTGTAAATAATCTGTGCACCCTTTCCAAACTGTATAATTGAGACTGATTGTAACTACCGTAACAGGTATCACTGCTTCCTTATATATGGGTACAAGGGCCCTTTCATCTCTACTAACAATACTATGCAGAATAGGTTTTGTAGATGAGTAACATTTGTTAAATACCAGTGAGATATTCCCTTCATATTTAAACCTCTTATCAACTGTAAGGCCCAAATCTTTAATACTGTCTTCATTCTCTAAATTTAATTATTGATGGCATATGAGTAACTAGGATTATTACTACCAAAATCCAGCACCTTTGTTTTACTGGCATTAAATTCCACACGGTTCCTTTCTGACAACAAAATTTACAACTGTTCCTGTTTTGTTAATGTTGCAAATTTACTAAACCAGTTATCTTTATTAGCAGGGAAATCAGACATGAACAACACAAAAATAACTGGCTTCAAAACTGCCCCTTGTGACGCTCTCACAGAAACTGATGTTTAGATTTAACTTCCAAGATATTGACTCTAAAATTCTTGTTCACCAGGCAATGTCCAACCTATTTATTTATTTACTTATTTATTTCAGTTTGATGACTGGGGAAGTCCACTGGGCCAAGAAGAACCTATTTTCAGTGGAGACCCAGTGAGAAAAGCTCCAAGCAAAATTCAATACAGTATTTACATGTTGCAAGCTACACATAATATTGAAAATAATATAGTATGCAAAAATATACATTGGGGAAAAGCTTCAAGCAGAATTGAATACAGTATTTACATGCTGCATGTTACACATAATTTTTAAATTGTATAGTATGCAAAATATACAACATACAGTTATTGAACATAGTAGTCCAGGTACATTGTGAGCGTTGAGAGAGCATACAGGAGCTGTAAAGAGAAGTAAATCAAGGTTGTAGACTGTCTTGTACATTGAGCATTGGGAAAGTAGCATACATGTATTGAGAAGCATACATACATAGCATACATAGCATACATGTATTACATAGGTTCACAGGTGTAGTGAGCCGTAGTGGAGGCTGGGGGATTGTTTAACTCAGGCAGACGAAAATGAGCCTGAAGTACAGGCAGATCATACACAACATAGGGTTTATGTGTGTGGTAGCACTCACGCATGAACAGCACTGACATATGTGCATGCCTTGTGTAGGTAATGGGATGAATGTAGGTTAAAGAGGAAAGCCTCCCCACATTTTAGGATGGCAGCACCATATTGAAATTCCCCTCCTCATCTCCACTTTGCTTTGAAGGAGGAGGAAGGAAACCAGAGCATAGCAGATGGCACTCATGGCAGCTGGGTGTGGGACACCAAAAGATGCGTTTTAAAAAATAAAGAAAATAAAAAGATGATAAATAGCAAATGTTGTGCTAAATCAGCAAATGCTGAATTAGATCAGAATTCTCAGGCACTTTTTTAACATTTTGGACTCCTTTCTCCAGTACATATGCTTTAGGCATTAAAGTTCAGCAAACTAACTATTCAATGTAACTTGTTGGAACAATACATTCATTAGATTTTTTACTTTTTTTCTTATGTTAAAAAGGAAAGCCCAGCAGACATGAAAGTGTCTTTTCATGGGTGACCTGCATAGCCGGCTTTAGGCACCAGCGAACCCTGCGATCGCTGGGGGCCCCATGTACCTGGGGGCCCCCAACGACAGCAAGCTATCTTATCTTGATATTTTGTAACATGTCTGTCAAGCAAACAAAAGTTACTACAGCAATCTTGTGTACTTAATAAACCAGTTGGGTAATAACCTTATTTATATATCCTTTAAAATTTAAAGATATCTCTGGTTATAGTAACAAGTGTTTTATCAAGCAACAGGCTTCACAATTTGATTAAATATTTTACCACTAACATAGTGCTCCTGGCTTAGCAAAACCCTGCTGGTGGACATTCACTCCACTAAAACTAACAATATAGCTAGCTTTAGGTACTTAGGTTCATAGGTTCATAGGTAGGTACTAGGCTATCTGCCCGAAGGCATTTATAAGCCTAGCCAGAATGTGTTGGCTTTCGCCGCCCCCTTAGATTAGTTCCCTGTGATTCTGTTCAGCAGATCCGCTGAAGTGATCCCCAGGGTAAACTTTCTGTTTCCCATCTACTTGCCAAGGTTTCTTTTGAAGAGTGTTAGCGAGGAGCTCTGCCTAATGTAGATTGGAATCTTGTTCCAAAGCATGGGAAGTCTCTGGGACAAGAATCTATCCCTCCAGCACATCCTATTTATTGTTGTGGTGAGGTTTAGATCCCTAGAGCGTGTGGCTCAAGGGAATAAGGTTTTCTTTAGGTGGAGCATGTCCATCAATTCTGGGTTGGACATGGCCTTGTATGTCAGGCAGAGATCACCTCTGAGTAGGCGATATGCAACTGAGTACAGCTGGAGTTTCTTCAGTCACAGCACAAACGCTGCTGCTGGTTGGGGAAAAATGAAGAGAAAAAATGTATTAATTTCCTGATTATGCTCTTTAACCTGAACAGCTCTGTGATATGACCCTGTTAGGATAAAGCTGATAATGAATATAAGCAAGGTAAGCACTGAGATCAGCAGCCCAGAGTGACTGATGTTCATCGTGTTTCACTGTTGCAGTCATCACTGTAGGGTTCTTCCTGCCAGCAGGCAGTCCTCGGTCGGCCAGAATCCCAAAGTCTGGGTCCAGCGTCGGCTGTTTAGTCATGTTCCCTGACGTCAGAGTGCCAGGAGTACAAAGCTGCCAGCCGACACCATGTTCTCCAGTCTTTCTTGCTGTGCGGTGAAAGCAGTTCGCAAGTGCCGGTTGGCTGACTCCTGATATTTTTCCGTGCTTCAGTCTGAAGACCTACTTCTTCTCAAAGCTAAGTACCCCATTGGGGAAACTTTTTTCTTGCTCCAGTCCAATGTTGTGACTGTTCTCAGTGCAAACCTTGGATTTTAAGATACGCTGATGCTTCCAATCTTGACGGTTTTCCCTTTCAAGGGCGCCTATAAACACTGGCAGAACACCAGGTACTACAACTTTCAACTTCTTTGCAGAAGAATTCTGTGCAATACCAATAATAGAAGAATTTTTGTGTCTTTCGGCTTTTCCTGTTCCTGATTTTGAGTCTTTAATACCAGTAATAGAAGAATAAAGACTCAAAATCAGGACCAGGTTTTAAATATTTCTCTAATTCAATAAAAAATTAATAGTATAACACCTTTTGCATCAACATGCTTTTGGACAATAAGTATAAAACTATGATGTCTGGAATTATTGACTGTCTGTAATCCTGAATGATTTACAAGCAAATCAAACTTTTTACAAAGGACAGAGCAAAATTATGCGAAAAATCAAGGAAAGCCTGTGAAATCAGGGACAGTGACAGGTTTGCATTATTGCTCACTGAGGTAAATAAAGGTGACTTATTCATGCTGCTGTTTGATAACAGGTAAAAGCAGTCACTAATAAAGTGTGGCAGTACCTGTTTTGTATTTTGCATTGTTATTTGCTGAAATAAGTACAAATCTAGTATTTCATATGGCTTATGCATGTATGTTTGTCAGTGTGTGCATGCGTGCGTGTGTGCGTGTGTGTGTGTGTGTGTGTGTGTGTGTGTGTGTGTGTGTGTGTGTGTGTGTGTGTGTGTGTGTGTGTGTCTGTCTATGTATCCATCTGTCCATGTAAAAAAATATCAGTGATTTTTATCTGTGCACAAGCACAATAATGTCAGGGCATATAAATTATACTTCTGGGTATCAATGAAAAATGTAGCTAACAGTAATTATAGTTCAAAACTAATGCATAAGACATATCACAGAACATTCAGACACTTAGATCTTCTAAGAGTCTGGGACCCCTACTCTCCAGACTTATAAGTGGATACAGGGGGGTCATTTAATCATACTGACTTGTGTAAGGGCCCCACAAAAGCTGTTGCAGATTGGGAGAAATCAGGAGGAAAATATATATTTATTTTCTGATTATGTCCCTTAACCTGAACAGGGCTGTGATATGACCCTGTTAGGGTAAAGCTGATAATGGCCTCTGCTCTCAACTGTATCCATTATAAAAACCAGCCCTGCTTGGATATATGTGTGTGTACAGAAAACTGCAGTAGCTTGTGTGTGTGTGTGTGTGTGTGTGTGTGTGTGTGTGTGTGTGTGTGTGTGTGTGTGTGTGTGTGTGTGTGTGTGTGTGTGTGTGTGTGTGTGTGTGTGTGTGTGTGTGTGCATGTGTATGTGGGGTGGGAGTGGTATGTTTATTACTTCTTTAATTTTCATCACAGTCAAACCTTATTGGTGTGCACATGAGGTTATTATAGCTTGTGTTTGGGCTGAGGACAGTGTGGTCATTGTTTTTTTTAACTTTTCTCACAGACCTCAAAGGTGTACAAAGAAGGTTAGTATAGCTTATGTAGGAGCAGTGTACTATCTAGGAGTAACATTGTAAAATACATTAACTATTATGTTTTTTACGTTCCTCACAATCGCGCTTCATACATGTATAAAGGTAATTGCCTTTGACAGTTTGGATTGAGGAGTGAGGCGGCATGCTATGTATATGCATGTCAGCAGTCACTTGAAATACATAACTGTGGTAATTTGAACCTCTGCTTTCATCCCAGTATAACACCAGCCAGATACACAGGCATTCTTTTTTGGGGGTTAGGAAAGCAGGCAGTTCCCAGATAGGACCTGTGTATCCAGATAATAACTGGCTGCTTAGTTTATTGTGAGCTCCTATTTTCTCATATTTGAACATTAAGCCTTGATCACAAGTTATGTCTTCCTTTAAAGAAAAAAAAGGCTGAATTTTTTTCTTACTAGTGTTTTTCGTTTAGGCTTATTTGAGTTATTTCCTAAATGTTTATTATTGTGCTTACTTGGTCAGGAAAGGTAGGTTGAAAGGATGCAACAAAACTAAAGCTGTACAGCAACACTATTTATTTTCTTAATCATACTTTCTATATAAGCCATCAGTGGATGAAAAGGTTAAAATGCTAAAATGTACTTTAGTGCATATAGGAAGTTGTGGCTTCTTTATAAAGTTGAAGAGTAAGGCAAAATGTAAGAAAAGGAAGAAAAGAGAAGTGTGTGTGTGTGTGTGTGTGTGTGTGTGTGTGTGTGTGTGTGTGTGTGTGTGTGTGTGTGTGTGTGTTGGGGGGTGACTGAAACAACAGATCTAGGGCACCATTATACCTAATTCCAGACCTGTACATACTGTTGCTGCAATGTATCATTGTTGCAACTAAATGCCAGTAACTGTAAATGCCCCTTTGTGAGATGGGCCAACATAGTGTGGTGCATAGGCCTCTTATAATGTAAGACCACTGTAGCTACAGTTCTGTCTGAGCTTACTACTCGTAAAGGCTTGCAGCATGAACTAAAAGGATGTTTAGGAGGGGTGACTTGACAAATGCTGGGGCACCCCAAAATGGTAACACTGGCCTTGGTGACCTGAGAGCATTGCCCAGTTAAGTGATTTGCTCTGAGTCTCACAGTAAGCAAATACAGGTGAAAGAAATCAATCCATGAACCCAGGAATATAGCAGGTAGCTCTTTCACAACTCAGAGCCTTAATCGTCTATACTGTCTGTCAGATCATATATAGATACATTAAAATGTGAGGGAAAAGCATTAATTAGAAACTATAGAAGCAAGAGAACATCTTGGAGTTTAAAGTATACTTGAAACACGGGTTACTCTCTCTAAAGACCTTAACCTGATATGTTAATGGAACCTGCTGGACCAACAGATTTCTCTCTCAGAGGTAACCACGCCTTTGGAACAGACTCCCACTTCATGTCAAATAGAGCACCTCATTGGCCCTCTTCAAACGCAATATTGCATGGGTAACCGTAAATTCACCCCTGGGGGTTCCACCTGTGTTCTTCTTGGACACAGGTTTTAGGTGCTGATCGTGGAAATAAGGGTAGAACTTGCCTAGGCTTGTAAGGGCCCTAGGGCCATTAGCCTAGTAACTTACTATGATCCTATGATTCTATAAAATAACAATGCAAGTAAAGTATCTCCATCTGAGGTATAAAGGGGGACAAATGGATTAAGGATGTTAATTTCGCATGACAGGAAGAAAGGCACAAAAATGAATAAGGAGCAACCTTCCATGATGATTTCTGCTACTCATATACAATGAAAAATAACACTTTCAAGACAGATTTTCAGAGAAATTACATAATCAGTCTGCACACAAAATGGGATTCAGAAGGGCAATGAAGACTTTAAGGCCAATAATGCTCCAATGAACACAAACTAGCTTATCATAAATGGGATGTGATACTTTTTATTAGACCGATATAGGTTTTGCAGTTACTCTAGTTTGGGGCTAGCAGTAGTATTTCATAGGGACTTGGTCCAATAAATGGTATTGCCCACATCAGTGTTGCAGTGTCTTTGTGTTTTCTGTTAACGGACTACCATGACATTTATGTATTTATCTATTTTTTACAATTAATGTTCCAGTGAGTGATACAAACACATAGCCGTTATGTACATATTGTCTATAAAACTGATGAACATCTAACAAATGTATTCAGTAGCTCATATCAAGCTAATATAGTTTTAAAAGATATAAAGATTGTAAACACAATTTCCTGTGGTAGAATCCATAGGTGTAAGGTGATCCTCTTTAAATGAATGTCAGCCTACAGTCCTGGATAAATATAAAGACACATAGCTTTTGCAGCAGTTACTTTATTTTTCAGTCAGAGTTGTTATGAAACACGGAAAATGAGCACTGAAGAACATGAGAAAATGTTTGTGACACAAGTGATTATCCAGTGCAAATCACAGAGCTCCCACATGCCAGCATGTCTAAGAATAATATGATAATTGCTTTGGGTATAGCTGCTATTCGGTCCACTAAATCTGAAGACAGTCTGAGAGAGGGTCTATATTAAATGCTCAAAGTTTTAAAACTTTGACGCTCATATGATCGACAACATATGAGAGAAGTTTTAAAACATCAACATAGAAGACCTTATGGTTGTCTTTATTATCTGCTGCAATTCTGTTTTCATAGCTAGTTTTAGAGGATTTGATGAGGGATATCAACCTGTTGTTGAGGCCGATAAAGGAGGTTTTTCCAGTCTTGGGACTTCACCTTATTCCGCATCAGTTTCCTCCTTCTGTTGTAGAGTCTGTTTATGGCCGGGGACCACCAGATTGGCTTCCTTTTTTTGTGGAGAGCATCTTGGTTCTATTGGGTATGGCGAGATCCATGCATTTGTGTATGTGCTCATACAGTGCACTGGTGTATAATTCTGTGGTCATGCAGCTATTCTCCATTTGCATGGGTGCCGTGAAGTTAGCCACCTCTGTTTTTAGGAGCCCAAAGTTAGCTTTGGAGAAGTTTTTCATGGTGGTTACCTTTGCAGGGGGGGGGGGGGTCTGTGGATTTCCAAGGTGATTAGTTTGTGGTCGAATCTAACCAGAGAGGAGTTGACTATTGGTGTAGAGCAACGGTCGCCCATATTAATAATGACCAGGTCAAGGATGTTGCTACCTCTAGTGGTGGTAAGAACGAGCTGGTCCAGGGCATTGGAATTAATGAATTCCAGAAAGCATTGGGCAAGTGTTTTGGTACATGAGTAGTTTTCCCAGTTAATGGAGGGGTAGTTGAAGTCACCCAGTATGAGAGTGTTAGGTTTGACCCTAATATTCTCCAGGGTGCTAAGGAATGTGGAGTGTGAGTCTTGGGACATGGTTGGGGACCTATAGCAGGCTACAACCTGAATTGCTGTCTTACCTAGTGTTGGCTGCACCTGAAATATCACAGATGTGTTATGCTGGGCTATCAGTCTAGAAGTGTGTGCATCCTTTATGAATATGGAAACACCACCACCTTTGGAGCTTTGGTCCAAGTTCTGGGGCTGAAAGGTATGGAATGAGTTATAGCCTGTTAGTGCAGGGGTGCTTTCTGCTGCCTTGAACCAGGTCTCTGTTACAGCACAAATGTCGATGTTCTCCATTTTAAGGAGTGCTTCGAGGGAGTGCATTTTGAGGTTTAGACTTCTAGCATTGAGCAGTATGACTCTCAGATTGCATTTGTTTGCAGCTGTTATGGTGGTAATTTGGCCTTTGGAACATCGCCTAAAAAGACACTATAGGGGTGGCAAGAGCCTTGGCCAGTATCCAGAAGCCCAGGGGTGACAGTTGCAGGCCATCCCTGGCAAAGCATCGAGGTCTGTCAATCATGTCATCCCAGGCAGAAAGATACTGGATCCCCTTAGAATGACACCAGAAACTTAGACAATTGTTGAAATCAGTCATTTTCTGCTTCTACTGTGGTGTCATTCTGGGTGATGGTAGGATGCTGCTCAGGGCTAGGGACATACCCACCTGGGCTACATAATCCGAGAGCTCCTCCATGTCTCTTTTCATGTAGTCCAGGGAGGTACGTCTTACATCATTCACACCCACATGTACAATGACAGAGTCATATTTGTGCCTGTTGTTGAGGGACCTGAGTGCATGCGTTATGTGGTGGATCCTGGCACCTGACAGGCAGCTGACTGTTACTTTCTTCTTATTCAACCTAGTGAGTGGGACATCAGTGTGCCTCACTATCAAGTTACCTGTGACTAGTGTGTTGGGCATGCTGTTTTGCCTTAGGGGCTGTGGTTGAGTGGCACATTGTTTAGGAGAGTTATATGTCTTGCGATTAGTGTTGTGTTGTGGTGGTCGAATGTGTTTCTGCCTTGGAGGTCTCTGCTGTTTGGGTAGATTTTTATTGAGATACTCAGCGAAGGTGGGTGTGTGGTTTGTGTTTTTATGTCAAGACAGTGCTGGTGTGTGTTCTGGAGGACTATGTGTTCCATGTGGTATGGTGCAAGTGTTGACCTTCTCCTCTTGACCAGCTATTCCGGTCTTGGCTGGAGAGTGCATGGCTTTCAGTTTGGAAATATAAGTGCATCTCTCACAAGGCTGAGTGTTGGGAAGTAAGAGGAGAGGGTTGTCAGTGCACATGAGGCAGTTGCTACATTGCCTCAAGATGTCCAAATTCACCATGTTAATAGGAGAAAGCACAGGGAACTTACCTTTAGACATGCCTGGAGGGGTGGCCATTAATAATAAGTACTGGAGCTGTTTCCTTGTAGAACATTTAGTGCTAGTAGAACTTTTGTGTACTACAATAATTGCTACTAGAAGTCTGGTAGAGTGCTAAACTAATAAGCTAGTAAAAGTACAAGAGAGGAGAAAACTAGCAAATCTAAGGGAAAAAATTGAAGAGCAGATTTTGGCACTGCTCAGAAGCTTACAAGCAGTCCTGGATACAACAAATCTGTATCTGGACTAGACTAGTTACAGGAAAAGCGAGAAAAATGCAAACATGGGCTTTTAAACCACAAAGTTGAAAGACATGGAAAAACTGCCCAAACAGCCAATAAACTACAATTTCTGGGCCAGAAACCACTCATCTTGTGGTAGATAGACTACTTAGTGCTTACCCCTCCCACTGACAAGCTAGAAGGCACATATCCACATGAATGATGAAGAAGTATGACAAAGGGAGATACTACCAGCATAGCTACATGGAATTTTGTAAATAAGTATATGTCATTGGTGAATATCAAAATGATTTGTGTAAGATGCTTGCATTGCAACTGTATTAGAACTGTATGTTATGCATATATTAAACTGGTGGTACAGAAGTGTGTTTTGAAAAGGCTTTGTAAAACACTGAGCTTAAAAATTAACCACAGTGTACCCTACTGGAAAAGAACAGAAATGTACATACACTATTGTAACTTTTTAAATGTATATACTTAACAATGGAAACTGGAACACAAGAGGTTAACTTCAGAACTATGACTGAAATTAAACTGCTTTATGGCCATGCAATAAAAAGATGTTATCTTTCAGTTTCAGTGCAGCAGGAGACATGAAGTCTGTACTATAGAAGTTTTCTGTATTGTCTTGGAAGTGTTTTATTGTTTTATGACTTCCAGGATCTGCATAGATCTGAGGAAAAGCCCTTGTTTATGTATTTTTACAGGTGGATGCTAAATACTGCTGGCTTTCAGCAGTGTGGGGGGGGTTTACCTAGGATAGAGTCAGATGACAAGAAATGGTGTCATTTTGCAAGCTATCCCAGCAGTAATATTTGAGATGTTAATTTAAGAACTCTCTGAGAGGGAGACAGCATTCTGTATTCTGTCTTAGACCTGACAACATCAGCTAGAGGATCCATTCACCACACATCTTCCTTGCTACTCTAATTAAGTAAGTGTACTAGGGTATAGTAATTCTCTTAGATATAGTCAGGCATATAGCAAAGCTTAGCTTAGATATTTTTTTTTATTTATTTGAGACTGCCCAGCAATGTTGTTTTAAATACTTCCTTTGATTTTGAACTCCGATGTTACTGTAAATATATTTAGTATTGTCCCTTTCTTTTATTATTTATACACTGTGGTGGTGGTGCTGCGGTAGCAGTGTCGCCTCACAGTAAGACGTTGTCCTGTTCGATTCTAAGCCAGAGTGTCTTCTGTGTGGAGACATGTGTGAATGGGCGTACCTTCGTTGAAGGTTGTGCATCAGGGCTGGCAACTCAGCATGTAAAAATCTTCTGCCAATCAATAGCGGACCGGAATTACACTGTGGTGATCCCTAACTGGGAAAAGCCGAAAGACTCAACAACATTAACTGCATTTAAACCTTTCTTTGTGGCTGATCTGTCTAGAGATATTTAAGTTCTTGGAGTACTTGCATATTTATTTGATGATACTGTGGGCCACTCCTAATAGCCTTGCTCTTGGTCAAACTAACATTTCTTTTGATAGTAACATTACACAGTAAGATTTCCCAGGTGTGTGTGTGTGTGTGTGTGTGTGTGTGTGTGTGTGTGTGTGTGTGTGTGTGTGTGTGTGTGTGTAAAACAAATCTCCAAGAGTGTGAGTGTCAGCTACTTGGGCAGAGATACAAAGCACTGGTTGGACAGAGATGGTGGTGGAGGTCTTGGCTTGGCCACTCAGCTGAGATCTCAACTCTATAGCTGTGCCAGTGGGAAGTCTTATTGGGGATCTGGAGAAAGAAGGAGAAACCAGCCCTGGACAGACTGTGATCTTTGTGTGCTCTTAAGGGAAATTGCACTTGATGCAGATAGCTGCATCTAGAAATACTGCATGTGCACCTGTCATCCTCCCAATGTACACCCCCACTGGTGCTAGTGGTGAGGACTGAGGGTCCATTATTACTGGGCCAGGGGTGGGGCGTCACAGCTGTATATACCTACATAAAGTCATATTCATGCAATATGGTGCCTTAATCTGTGGTGGGATTGCAGCTGAGGCAGTATAGTCACTTCTCCGCCAGGACTTGTGCTTCACTATCTTTTATAGGTGTATATACCTGCCTAAATTTGCATTACAGTGCCTTTCTGTTTACCTTGCTACTGTTTTCCCCTGTTCTTTGAGTCTGTCCCGCCCACAGCTAAGGCCTTAAGCTAAATGTTTCTGAAGTTCTAACCACAGGACTTGAACTCCAGTTTGATCTGACTTCCAAAGTTCCTCCCATCTTTCCTTGTTATTGCCTGTTGTCTAACCTACTTAAGTATTTTTCCACCCTTTCTTTTTTATATATCCACAATATTAAGTACCCACCCAGCAAACCCATATTGCACATTAGTAAACCTCCCTAACTACAAATTGTCTCCTGCTTATTTTCCTAGAACACACATCTGCTTTGCACCTTAGCCAAACTCTGAGAAAGTCCTGAGTTAATCATGTTCCATCCTTGGCAGATAAGACATTTATTTTATTGTTTTGCACTTCAGTTCATTGTTTAGACTGCTACTAGTTTATTTTTGCTTTATTTATTGATTTTCCTTTAAATCATTCTAAAGGTCCCTAATATTTGAAATTGGTTTGTCAGTGTAGCTCTTGTTTGGTTGTAGCATTATACTTAAAAATAAACAATCTTTCTTGGTGTTATTACATCAATAGGTTGGTAGTGCTCTGTACAGATACAAATGTCCAGAAAGTAAATTGTATCTATAAAACTTCCCTTAGAATTGAAACCTGTAACTTAATGCGGCTAAAGCAAGGCCATTCCATGGATTCAGGCTTAGAGCAGCTAGTCTGCACATTAAACAACACTACTATCAAATCTTAGCACAGTCTAACCTAGTGTAGACCAAACCCCAGAGACTATCCAAGTAGACCTCTTTATAATCCAGTCCATGACCTACAGTATCCCACTCAAATACTAGTCTGAACAATTAGGGTATGAATTTTCAAATGCTTCCATAACGAATTTGGTAGATATGGGCATCCTGATACAATGTAGCAATTGTCTCATGTTCAGAGATAACCATTTAATGCTTAAAAAAACAAACACAGTATGCAAGAGATAAACATTCACAATTTCATTGCAGGCAAAAATCTCATATGCAAACAAAGGTGTCAAGAACACATATACTACAGCCGCCACACATAGCGCCTACTACACATGTAGACCAACCTATGTCAAGGCACTAAAATGGAATATTCCCAAACCTCAAAAGATCTCCTAAGCCTTTAAACTGTGATGCCTATCTTTATCAATCTGTAAAGCACTCCCCAAAAGCAGCAGAAACACTGCACATATTTCTACACCCAGTGAAGCCCCAAGAGCAAAGCCCATAAGGCAAGCCAACACATTACTCAGTACTGTTTTTCTACGGGACTCCATTGGATGACACATAAATGCTACACTCACCAGACTGAACATGAAGATAACAGTTAGTTTCTTAGCTGAAGCCAGGATCCGCCATGTTATGTATGAACTAAAGTCACTGCATCAAGGTACCAGTATGATTCTATCATAGTCCATGTGGGTGCTAATGACCTGAAGTATACTTCCCAGTACTATACGAAGAGAGAGACATTGTTAATCTGTCTGAATATGTGTCTCAGGCTGGTATGTACCTTGCATTGAGCAGCATTCTAACTTCACCAAGGATGATGACACAGTATGAACAAAAGATGACTGACTTCAACGATTGGCTTAGTTTCTGGTGTCTTTCTAGGGGGATTCAATGTTTGTCAGCAAGGCAGTACAGGTTAGCAGACCATGTTGCCTTGCAAAGGATGGTTTGCACCTGTCTCCACTAGGATTCTGAATATTATTTACATCTTAGATCCTTTTTTACAGTATGCCAAGTGGTAAACCTACTGACATAGTTAACTAAAACCCAAAGAAACCTAATGGTGTTACTGCTCAATGCTAGGAGCCAAACAAGAAACTACTCATCATAAAAGTTCTCCTAACTCTGGAGAATATAGACATCTATGGCATTTATCAAGACGTAGTATAAATCCACAGGAAGTACTCTGGCAGTGTAAGGCTTCAGTGCCTTCAACATATTTAGAACATCAGCTGTACAGACAGGAACAAAAGGTGGTGGTCTCTTTCTCTATTAGCAACAAGTATAACTTTACATTGGTTAAATAGGATGAAGCCCTGCAATTTATCCATATGCAAATCCCCACTGACAATGTCCCAAACTATATCCTAGCATGTTACAGAGAACTCTCTGGGTCTTTAAAATCACATACCTGACCTACTGGAGGCACTCAACATTAAAACAAATACCTATTCAAGGGAGACTTTTACCCCTCTTCACACTGAAAAATATACACTGCCTCATACTTGCATGCACAACGACTCCTGGACTTTATTAGCATAAGTAACCTCGACCAGATAGTGCACATACCCACCAGAGGTTCAAACATACCGGCCCTGGTACTCAACAATTTGGAAGAGTGCTGCACCCCCATGTCACATTCTCACTGGTGACATTGGATCACAAAGCTGTCTCCTTCAAAATAAAAATCAACTTGGTAATCCTAGGAAATGCTGTAACAGGAACTATTCTAAAGCAACCTATATCCTATTAAGTGATAATTTATCAAAATTAAAATTTTATCCTAACCTAGAGTTCACAACAACCTATGTGGAATTTTTCACAGAGATCCTGTACAATCATGTAAATGGCTGTATAGAAGCTATGTACCTACTAGACGTAAGCTCAAAATGAACTCTAAAAACAAACCACAGAATCCTAACCTTAATAAGGTATATAACAAAAGGAAAAATTTCATGGCTAAAATCAGGAAGAACAACTCCCATAATGATAGGATCTCTCTAATTAAACTAAACAAGAAACTAAGAGAATTAATTAAGTCCAAGGCCAATTGCAATGTCAATGTAGCCTCACAGGCTTAAGAAACCACAAGGTTTTATACAGTTATGCCAGAAACTTCAAAGACAGCACATATCATTGTGCTAAACTTGGTTGCCAGTGGTCCCATCTTTACTAAGTAGAGAGGCATAGCAAATTTTGTGGCTGACAAATTCAGCCCCCACTCTCTCCTGCCTCTCCTATGAAATCCCTACTAGCAACCTCCCTAAATATTAACAGGGATTAGGTCCTGGGTGGTAATCCTTAAGGCCAAAAACACAGTCTCTTTGAGCCTCAACAATATCCTGGATGCCTTCTAAATAGGGGAAACTTGACCAATCATGACCATTTGAGTCTCTTTTCAACTACAGGCTCAGAGTAGGATTAGTACCATGAGAATGGAGGACTGCAACACTTATCCTACTTTACAAGGATGAACCATGAGCCAACATGAAAAACTACAGACCTATTGGTCTGACTAGTCTAATATGCAAAGCCATTGAACAACTTATCATGGAAAGGATCAACAAAAACAGAGGCAACCTTCAGACACTGGACCCAACTCAATTTAGCTTTTTCAAGGAAAGATCATGTCTACAAACCTGGTGAACGTCTTTGAGAAGGTCTCCAAGGCAATGGATGAGGGGAAAATGCTGAGTACCTCCTACCTCAACCTGGCTAAGGCATTTGACACAATATACTTGCAAGTTATACTTGAAGAACTCCCCGAATGGGGCATTAACCTTTACATAACCTACTGGATTGCCAGCTGGTTCACAGACAGGACACAGGAAGTCAGGATTGATGATGCCATCTCCACTAAGAGACCAGTCACCAGCAGGGTAATTCAGGGCTCCATGCTGGGACCGCTGCTATTCGGCATCTACTTATTAGAGGTAAAGGCTAATATTAAGGGCCTTTAACTGACCAAGTTGGCATGTGGCACAAATATCTTACAAAACAGTCTAATACAGATAAATGATAGCTCCAAAGCCACAGACTAAACCTTAATACCAAGAAATGTATTATCTATTGCCTTTCGGGAAAACTGCCATCCAGGCTAATAACTCCATCAATAAGACACCCCTGAGAGTTGACCCAGTAGTCAGAAATCTGAGAACATATGTAGATAATAATTTGGCCTTTGACCTGCATGTGACAAAGGTAGTAAGAAAATCATTCTATGTAGCCATACGTCTAAGTAAGGGCATGGTATCCAGGTGTATTGAAATCATAGATCCAATTCATTTGGCCATTATCCGACCCATCACTGAGTTTAATGCCCCTTTCAGCATGTACCTGACCAAACATATGCAACAGTTGGAATGCACTCAAAGGTTTCTTTATCAGGAGAATCCATGATATAAACACACTGTCCTATAGAGATTGCCTTAAAGGCCTATCTGTATACTCTGTCATCTACAGGTTACTAAGATGTAATCTATGTCTGGCATACAAGGCATCCTCAGATCTATATGTACTGGGCCATTTGCACATCCACAAAATGAACAGCATAAGAACCCCCAGAATCAAGGATTGAAATTTTGCTTCTGACTTAAATAAGATGTGCTGGTGAGGCAGATATGTGTCTCAGAGGATCCCCATTCTCTGGAACAGGCTCTACATCCATGTGAAGCAAACTTCGTCCCTAACCCTATTTAACCTTGACTAATGGATGAAAAATTGAATATTCACCCTGGGTCTGTCCCCCATGACTCTGACAGACAGAAGTAGACAGTAATGTAAAACTAACATACCCCCAGTCACATAAAATGTAATAACTCCACAAACACATTAAAGCACAGAAAAACAACACAGAAGCAAGGATGCACTCTCCAATGTATTCTCAGAGACGAAAGCACTAAGAAGAATACATTGGAGGGTGTGTCCTTGCTTCCGTGTTGCTTTCCCCAGTCACATAACCTCTAGAAACGTCTTAACTAACATACCCCCTCCTAATAATCACCCATGATACCTAAGGACACAAATGGGCTGTATTGCATTGATAGGCTTATAAAGGCCCTGGTTGTATTAGCGTAGTATATAACTATGTACTATGAAACTATGAACCTATCTGATGATATTCTGATAGATGTTTTTGTGAAGAATGATTTTAATGATACAGTACCTCATCTACACCAAATTAAATGCAGGCAGGAATGGAAAAAAAAAAACATGAGGAAGGCAGAAGGTAGAGATCCAGCCAGTGAGCACATTTCTAACAGAGTCTGGTATTGTGACTACTTCAGAGGAAGAGCTATGTTGTACTAGGAATCTAGAACCCAAGACACAGCCATCCAAAAGTTATGAACTTTCTTTGAAAGGGGCTGCTTCAGAGAAAGAGATAGTTAACAGCTTGCAAGACAGAATCTAAGCAACTAATGTCAAAAGACATAACAATTAAATTGAAAGGTTGTTAGAGAGGATCACAAAGAAATATTTGAGGCAACTGTGGCTCACTTTAAGGATCTTAGAGTAACTCAAGGAGAAGAACCCAACACCAATGCCATACGTGCAGGAATGCCAACTAGATAATAAAAAAATTAAAACCAAAATAAAAAATGTTAAGCGCTTTTGTTCCATGAACCAGAACTTCATCAAAACTAACAGTCTGTAGGAACCACTTCCTTATTTATTTATCTAACATTTTTACCAGGAAAGTTTGATTTGGAACAAGACAGTTTTCAGCAAAGGCCTGGAGAGAAACACTCCAGGCACATGTCTTTATAATGAGAGAAGAAACTGGAGCACCCTGAAGAAACCCACACAAATGCAGGGAGGGCATGCAGACCCCATAGAGAAGGCACCCAAGGCAAGAATCAAACCAAAGAACCTCTTGATGGGAGGTGACAATGCAAACCACTGCATCACTGCAGTATCCTATATAACCAATATTTTAAAATAATAGTACTAAATTTCTTAAAAACTTTCTAAATGCAGTGACTTTTATGTAAATCCAGTAAAATCATCTCAGCTGACCCTAATAACAACAGGCACTTAAGAACATAGCCCTTTATATTCCTTTGTCAGGCCATATAGGCATAAAGCACTCAAAAAGGGTTTATGCAAAAATTTATCAGTAAAGTTGTTGTTTTCTTTCGGCTTTTTCCCGGTTAGGGGTCACCACAGCAGAACTCAGGTCCACTAATGATTGTCAGTCGATTTTTATGGTGCCAAGGTGTCAGCCCGATGCCCAACCTTCAACGAAGGCACGCCCATTCACGCATGTCTTTCGAACGCCACTCGACCACGGGGAGGACATACAGACTGTAAAGTAAGCATTAGCATATCTGGTTTTCCAGTCTGTTTCCAAATTTTTGTAATTGAGGAAAATATTGCAGAAATAACTGCCCTCAGTACAGACCCTGTGGAACACCACTGGTAACCCCTATCAGGATAAACAGGTAAACCTCCTTGACTCATGTCCTGTTGCTTAACCAGTGTTTACCCATTGAACTGTATATGAATTAACATTTAATGCAGACATCTCAGCTGTCCAATATTTTACAGAAATACTGATTTTATAAGTTGAATAAGAGTATGCCACAAAATTCATAGTGGTCCCTTTAAAACATAATATATAGCTTCAGAGTCAACCATAAGGAACGTGAAACAACTGCTGATTTTTCTGAAGTTTGACCAATCACATTTAAGCATTCTGCGCAACCATCATTTTAGAGAAGACATTTTCCAATATAGTGTGCTGATTTGGCATAGATTGATTCACTGTGCTAAAAATAAATAAATTATATATAGAGAGAAAATCAAGGAATATTATCAGGAGCTACACAATTTCTTTAAAAACATCAATTGTGCCAAACAGTAGGTATACCACAATCTTCTTTACTTTAAAATACAGGAATCCATAGAAAAATTGTATGCTTGGAAAATTCATCAGAATGGTACAACATTCTTTCACTTTTCATATTCTGACAAGAAATGTGCTGCAAAATCATATCTTCATAGCAAAATATGATACATTCTGTAACAGCAAAACATTGGTATGCTTTAGAATGTGTACTGTCTTCATCTTGAAAATTCCAGTATTTTTACAACAGACCTATGAGCATTGTTTCTTGCCAGTTTATAAAAAACAGTCACTAAAAAGGTTTATTGGCCTGAATGCAACAACTAAGACTTAATAGGTTCATAGGTTCATAGGTTCATAGGTTGGTACTAGGCTATCGGCCCTAGGGCCTGTGCAAGCCTAGCCATAACAATTCCCTGGATATTTCTTCCCACAATATTTACTTCTCCAGGCTCCTGTCTAGCAGGGCGACTGACATGATCCCCGTGGTGAATTTCCTATCTCCCATCCAATCATCAAGGTTCCTTTTGAAGATGGCCAATGAGGCACTCTGCTTGATATGTATGGGCAGTCTATTCCAGAGTATGGGGAGTCTCTGGGTCAGGAACCTATCCCTCCAGCATGTTTTGTTCATTGTGATGACAAGGTTTAGATCTCTGGAGCGTGTGGCTCTGAGGGATTGGGATTTCTTTAAGTGGAGCATGTCCAACAGCTCTAGGTTTGACATGGCCTTGTATGTTAAGCAGAGATTGCCTCTGAGTAGACGTTATGTGACAGAGTATAGCTGGAGTTTTTTAAGGTGGTCAGCATAGGGCATCTGCTTTAGGCCTGTGATTCTTTAAGTGAGGTATTTCTGTGGCCTTTCCAGTTGTTGCAGATGTCTTGAGAGGCACATACCAAATGGGGTGTTGTATTCTATAATGGGTAAAAGTAAAAAGTAAAACGCAATTGCCGCTGTCCTCCTAAAGTATCCTGTAGCAAACAGCAACGCCAAAATCACAGGTTTTTTGGAGAAGATGTTAAGGCCATTAGTGAATAAGATTGACACGATCCTTAGAGATACACAGCATTTGTTAAAAGACATAGGATCCTTTGACCCATGCGCAAACTCCTATGCTAACTTAGTACTATATAGCTGGGAGCTGAAACATATATTCAACAGTCCATGGATGGATAAGATACGTATGTATAAGAGATTCGTTGATGATGTGATACTGGCATGGGATGGCACTACTGATGAGTTGAAGAGTTTTGTAGATTATTTGGAAGAAACAACTACATTTCTGAAATTCACATATGAATATTCCTATAGTGAGATTAACTTTTTAGATTTAACTCTATACTACGACACAGAAGACAAATTATCTTTCAAGTTGTTTAGAAAGACATGTTGGAGGAATACAATTTTAGAATATAGCAGCATGCACCCGAGATATATGTTTTCTGGAATAATGAAAGGGCAATTTTGGAGGTTAACCAGAATATGTAAGGACCCGGCCATATTACAAACAGAGGCAGATAATATGGAAAGGTTATTTAAGGCCAGGGGATATAACAGCAAGGTGGTTCAAGAGATGAGACACAACATTATACCATATGAGAATATAGAGGATGAGGCACATAGCTGCCCTAGAGACAAACACAGAGGGAAAAAGAGATTGAGAGATGAACAATCCGAAACATATATCAGACAAAACAAGAAGATTAATTTAATCTTGAAATATACAAATGACATCAATGAAATCAGGAGGATCATAAATAGACATTGGAACATCCTTACTGTTATAGACGATATTAGGGTAATAGTAGGTGAAAAACCAGGATTTGTTTATCGGACCTGTGACAATCTGAAAACAATCTTTTCTTCCAAATTACATAATAATATTTATGACAAGGATGGAAATACTGATAATCCAGGGACACATCCTTGCAAAAATTGTAGCATGTGCCAATACATCACCACCATACAAGATTATCAACATCCACATGGACATTTCCATTTTTCACCTAGGATACAGACGAACTGCAACACTAAGAATTTAATATACATGGCTAACTGCACCCTCTGCCCAGCCTTCTACATTGGTCTCACCAAGAGGAGACTGAGAGAGCGCATTTATAACCATGTCTATGACATTCGTAAACATCATGAACTGAATGCATTGGCTAAACACATTATTGTAAATCCCACACACCATTTCAAATTTAGAGTGTTACAAACTCTGCACATTAGTCCTAGGATGGGGGACAACAGCAATGCTCTAGCGAAATTAGAGATGGAGTGGATATTTAGGTCAGGGGCACATAGATACCCAGGAATCAATAACTATGTTACAGTCAAACCATTTATAGAATAAACTAATATAGATATCTCCTTTTAACAACATGTGTTTATACCCTGTTTTCACTATACATAAGCAGAATGTTTTTATAAGTACACAGGTTGAGATTCGGATTATAATACTAACTATTAGTGTTTAACAAGATTTAAACAATGTGGATGCATCCAGTTCCATGTATTGTAGACATGGATAGGTTACAAGAAGTTGTATTAGTATTGATGGAAGTCTGAAACCATCTACAAGATATTGCTTACTTCATTGAACCATATAGTATCTTAAATAGACTGACCATAAGTGATAAAGAACACCCTATTCATTTATATCTACTTGTACTCCGGGCCAGCGTCAGGAATGAGACTTGAAGAATATACTTAAAGTTTATTGACTTCATGGCTGACTATTATATGGAAAGCCAATATTGATTTATATAATTTTATGTGATGTTTTTTATATATTTTTATATATAAATGTAATTTAATTTTAATGAATTATGGGGAACATGTTGAGGCTTCTGTTATTTATCCATCATGGTCCACAGATATTTATCCATATAACATTTAGAAAATGACTGTTATATTAGACATGAATTGTTTCACGATCCTTCACATAAGGTTTAACTTTTCACAGTACTAAGCTATACTTGACAAAAATTTAATGTTATGTTTCTTAACTTCACCAATTTACAAACAGTTCCTGTTCTCTATATACATTTCCATTAATTAAGAGTTATTTATTATTTACAGATATTCACATGAAAATAAGAAGTGAAATCATTGAACAATACAGGGGAGATATAGGTCTCTTATTTTATTTTATATAACATAGGTTGAAGAGATCAGAAGTTCATGATTATCAATTGTTATGATGAATTGTTTTTTGACAAGTTATTTAAAGCTATCATGATATTTTAAAGGGATGAATTTCTATACACAACAGCGTAACGGGGAAATTGAAAATGGTAGGAATGCCGTAGTTATTCGTCCAACTTTTTGTGGAAAATATTCTAACAGTGATTTTAGATGTGTCAGTTCTATGCTGAGCTATAGATACGATACCTCTAGTAGAAATCATGAAATTCAACAATAATACCAATAGGATAGACTTATTTACCGTAATTTCCACATATATCCCCACAAAGGACACAGACTAAAACAGTACTCCACAACCTAAGTTAGGATATGATGATAGGGATCAATCATAATGCAGATAATTAGATACATGTCTACCTTCATGATTGGTCTCTTCATGGGGTTCATTATTTATTTTATTATTTGTCTGTTAATATATACACACTGCTTAGGAAATATTCATGTTTGTATATTATTTATTTTTTATATACATGACATATTTATGTGCAAGAATAGTGTTTATGAGCATAGCTCTGTCTTACATGTAGATTTTGAAGGAAGTTTTTATTCGACACATGTTATGCTTTTTTATACACCCTTTATGTATAAGCAGTAGTTTTTGGTTAAATATTCAACTATCGTTTTAATATATGAGCAGCTAGATGTGATACTAGTGCTTAGCCACTAAAGCACACATTGTTAGGGATGTCTTTGCCAATGTTTTGACACAGTCAGTATTAGAATGTGTCTTTATAAGACGATCATATCTACATTGTGTGGAAGAACTATTTATATTTATATTTTTAATAAGTAATAAAGTAGCATGAATGATATTTAGTAACTGGGGCATGAGCTGAATGCGTAGCGTTGAACTCTTAAAAAGTTACAAGCCCTGTTACCAATTTACTTATTAATGGTTAAAATGATAAATTGTTTGATTGTATAATAATTGAAAGCACTGATAGGTATAAAAAGAAATAGGATAGATAATTTAATTTGTATCTGAAGAAGCGTGCAAGAAGCACGCAAAAGCGCTCATTCTTGTGTAATTCATCGTTTGGAATAAAGGATATTTGTGAAGGAAGCAGTATTCTCGTGGTGTGTCCTGCTAGTTACTTCTGTGATTCTATAATGGGTCTAATGAGGGATGAGTACAGTGGGACAATGACCTCTTTTTTCTGGATGAAAAGCCCTTAGTGATGAGGTGTGCCACATAGAAGGATTTCCTGACTGTTGTGGCAATGTGGTTATCGAAAGTGAGACCACTGTCCACCTGTGTCCCTAAGTATCTCATCACACTTTCGATGTTTAGGTGAGTGGGACATCAGTGTGCCTGACTATAGAGAAACCTATGACTAAAGTGTTGGGTACATTGTCTTGCCTTAGAGGCTGTTGCTGGGTGGCACACTGGTGTTGTGAGCTATGTGTTACTTTGGTTGTGGCTGGTGTTTGTTTGCGTTTCGGCTTCGGAAGTCCTTGTTGCTTGGGCAGGTTAATGTTAAGGGCCTCCGCATATGTGGGTTTAGTGTTCTATGTGTGGGTGTTGATGGTGTGGGTTTTGAAGGGCTATGAGTTGCTTGAGGTTTGATGCAGATGTTAACCTTCTCCTCTTGACTGTCTAGCACGATCTTGGCCGGAGAGAGCTTTGCTTCAAGTTTGGCTATGTAAGTGCATCTCTCGCAGGTTGTAGTGTTGGGTTACAACAGACCTATGAGCATTGTTTCTTGCCAGTTTATAAAAAACAGTCACTAAAAAGGTTTATTGGCCTGAATGCAACAACAAAAACTTAAAAAGTAAAAAAGTCATAGGCATTAAGAAGCCATGTACCTGAAAGAGAATGCCCCTAAAGGATCATTTCCATGCATTCAATAGGCCTCTATCACAGGCGGTTTAAGGTATCACACAGTGAAAACTCGAGCCTGGCTGGATTTTTCTTGCAGTTTAAAGAGAGAGAGAGAAACAGACAGGAATGGGAGTATGACACAACTAGAAAAATCCATCTACAACCAATCGAGGATACCTGCTCAAACTGCAACACAAAATAAAAAATACATTAGAACATGCATCCACTCCCAGCCATGCTAATTATATACTGTGAGATTATATTACAGTAGGGAAAGGGTAAATCCCCCAGTCACTTCTATTCTGTGATTTTGCTTAGAGAAAAAGCTGGTAATGTGCAATCAGTTGATTTTTGATCAGCTGCACCAGGGTTTTTTTTTCCACTTGACCTCCTGAACTCCTTATCCCATGAAAGTAACCCATATATACCTATGATTTACCTTTAGTTGGTCAACTAACACAAAAGTCAACTCCTGAAGGTAAACCACTTTACATTGAAAATGGAAACATTGACTTATTAGTGCAAATGCACCAAGGTTGCTTCTGGGTGCATGCTAATATTACTTAAAAAAGAATAAAAAACATAAACAACAAACTCTGCTAATAATATATACTAAGTCCATGATCGCATAATCACTGTGGAAAGGGAATATTCCCCTACTCAGAGACTGTTGATCTAACACAGCTGTCGACTATCTGAAAAGTCGACCAAAGGCAGTCAACCACACCAATGGAGTCCATATCTATATATTGGTATATTTTATATATATATATATATATATATATATATATATATATATATATATATATATATAAAATATATATATATGTGTGTGTGTGTGTGTGTGTGCGTGTGTGTCTATAATATGGCTTCCCTGCATTTTTGTCAAATGTCCATTTTGTAGACGAGTGCTAGGGGTGGTGCTTAATACGGAACATATGGGAAAACCAAACGGTCAAAATGTTGAGGGGATATTTTGTCAAGAATGGTGAGTGGGATTGGAGAGGGGTGAGGGCATTTGTGTATGTGTGCATGTGTGTGTGTGTGTGTGTGTGTGTGTGTGTGTGTGTGTGTGTGTGTGTGTGTGTGTGTGTGTGTGTGTGTGTGTGTGTGTGTGTGTGAGAGAGAGAGAGAGAGAGAGAGATACTCAGGATTAGGGTCAGGGAATAGACCTAGTGTTAGTGTGTGTTTGTGTGTCTGAGTGTGTCTTGTTTAGTTGCAGTCTTACAGGAAGCTTTTTATTATGGTAAGGTTTAAGATTACGGTTGGGGAAGGGTTTGGGGAAAGGGAAGCATAAGGGTTAGGGTTAACAACCATTACTAGGGTGGTGCAGGTGGCAGAGAATTTCAGAGTAGTGGTATGGAATGAGTTTGGTGCGCAGATTGCGAGAGGAAATACTTTTCCTTTCTCGATCTTTTGTGACATCAGTATTTAGGACATTCATTGTTCTGAGTGTTCGAAATTCTTAATTTTCTGTCTTTTAATCATGGCATTAAGAACATTCAATCATATAGAGGTGAACTATAATATACACACACACACATATCTATATATACATACATATATATATATATATATATATATATATATATATATATATATATATATATATACATATATATATATATATATATATAGATCTGCACAAACACACAAACACAATCACACACATACAAACAACAAAAGACCCAGCACAATATAAATCCAATATTTTTTGTATTTATTTCACACCAAATGGTAAAAGCTCCATCCCAAAGCAGACCCCTGATTTCTGACATATATGTATATATATATATATATATATATATATCTATATATACATACATATATATATATATATATATATATATATATATGTGTGTAGAATATGCATCCACCTTCTAAACATCAACTGCAAAAGGCTAACACCACACAAATCAATACACTACCACTCATGTTTCGAGAAAGAAACACTGCGCATGTGGTTTCTAACCTAAAAATAAAAACAAAAAAAAATTGTTTTTTGCAGGGGGAAGCCCCCTCTGCAGACCCCCCCCCCCACACCCCCTGCTAATTACATATACTAACTTTGAGATCTTGTGGTATTGTCAAAAGGGCGAATTCCCCAACTCCAAGAATTGTGTAGTCTCACACACCTGTTGACCATCTGTTTAGTCAACCAAATGCAGTCGATTAAGCACATGATGTCAACCAAGGAAAAATAAGATTAAATGCAGACCACCCATATATATATATATATATATATATATATATATATATATATATATATATATATATATATATATATATATAGATTGACAGCTAGATTGATAAGTTGACTATGCAGAATGGTCAACTGCACTATAGTCAACACAAACATGTTTGACAAAAAAAAATCAAATTACAAATCATTGAAAAACTAAACAAAAAAGAAAAAAACATAAATGTAATAAAAATATTTTTTGCAAAAGGACAAGCCCATCAGCAGCACCTACACTCTTGGTTCTGAGATCACCCACCACCGAGGAAAGAGCATATTTCTGATCCCCAGTATTCTTTTGATCTCACATCAACCATCTGTACTTTTGATCAACTAGAGTTGACAGAGTAAGTGTTGACTATATTGATTGACCAGTTTCATGGAATCTATACACACACACACACACACACACACACACACACACACACACACACACACACACACACACACACATATCTATATCTATATATCTATATGTATATATGTATGTATATAAATATATATATATATATATAAATATATATATACCTATACACATATACATGAATCCCCTTCAGAGACTCGAAGTTTCAAAACTTCGAACTTCAAAAGGCCAAGACCATAAGATCGAAGTTTCAATACTTTGAATGTTTTGAATGGAGATTGCTGTACAGTACAGAATAGGATATTTACCATGTTCCTCACTGTAGTGCGATCTCGGAGTTGGTATATTTAATTAGCAGGAGGTGTGGGGGGGGAGTTTATTTTCTGCTGAATAGTTGCATACTTGAGCTGTTTGGTTAGCTTTTGCATACCCTACATCAACTTTATTACAAGCTGAGATAAGTACAAACTTGAAGTGTTATAAGATAGTACTGAATTTTATTTTTTCTGTTTATTGTTTCATTGAATATTGTGTTAAAAATAGTACTGCATTTATCTGCTTATTTATTTGTTTACTGAAAATTGTGAGCGGTGGCTTAGGAATTGACCTGTAAATTTGTGTTTGAACAGTCCTCCTGGGCCCATCTCATTTGCTTACTCAACCGAGTACAGAGAGATCATATTTTTATTTCAGACACTCCTACCATTCCCATCTGTTCAGCCCTATCCCAGCTCTTTCCTAGTCTAGTCTCATTAGCTCATCCTGCCTAATACAGAGAGAACATTTGAATAGGCATACCCACTTAGGCCCTGAACTTGTCTGATTGAAGACTGCTGGAACATACCTCAGTTTTGAGTTTTTTTACCAGTTAACTGGGTAATTTGTTCAAATCAGTTTGCTTGTTTTCTGTTGTTTTATATATATATATATATATATATATATATATATATATATATATATATATATATATATATAAACAATTTGCACTTTATCTGTTTTTATTGTATTTGTGTTTCTTCCTACTTTATTAACTTATTTTGCTTTTTTCTCTTCTTAAAAGTACTCAGTTGTATTGATTCTGCTGCATTTATTATTGCTTGGTAGTAGCCTGATTAAATTATAACTGTTATTCTAAGTCTTTTGGTTATTGCACTTGGGTATCAGACCAGTTGTTTTACATTAAGAAGGTATATGGTCTGCACTGTTGTGGCAGGACAGGTAGCTTACATCCTTCTAAGTTGAGAATTGCTGATTGAAGGCTCAGTGTCTGTTATTCTAAAAGTGTATTAGATCTGGTTTAAGCACTTGGGCTCCAGGCCAGTTATTTTACATTAAGAAAGTTTGTGGTCTGCACTCTTGTGGAAGGAGAGGCTAGATTCTACCCTTCTGAGCTGGGAATTTCTGGTTAAAGGCTTACTATGCCTGCTCATTTGGACTGCTTTTCTGATATTGGTGCGCTTTGTTTGCTGTAGCATAGACTAGATTCAGTCCTGCTGAATCTAGCTTTGTTTCTATAACTTGAGCACTAATCCAGGCCATCTTTTAGGAGAAGGTTCCCCTGTACCCTAGTGGCAGGAGTGTGCGATTAGACCTTGTCAGACTGAAGACTGCTGGAACAGGGCTCAGTTTTGCGTTTTTTTTACTGGTTAAATCAGTTTGCTCATTTTCTATTGTTATATATATATATATATATATATATATATATATATATATATATATATATATATATATATATATATGAATTGCACTTTATTCAGCTGCTTTTACTGTAATTGTGTTTATTCCCACTTTATTACCTTATTTTGCTTGTGCTTCTCCTTAAAAGTACTCAGTTGGATTATTCTGCTGCAGTTATTACTGCTTGGTAGTAGACTGATGAAACTGTAACTGTTATTCTAAGCCTTTTGCTATAAGCACTTGGGCTTCAAATCAGTTGTTTTACATTGAGAAGGTTTGTGGACTGCATTATTGTGGCAGGACAGGTAGCTTACATCCTTCTAAGTTGGGAATTGCTCATTGAAGGCTCAGTGTCTGTTATTCTAAAAGTGCATTAGTTCTGGTTTAAGCACTTGGGCTTCAGGCCAGTTATTTTACATTAAGAAGGTTTGTAGCCTGCACTCTTGTGGGATGACAGGCTAGATTCTGCCCTTCTGAGCTGGGAATTTCTGGTTAAAGGCTTATTGTGAAAGGTTATTTGATCTGTTTCTTTCTGAAATGTGTGCACCTTGTTTGCTGTAGCCTAGAAGTTAGTAGTTTTTGGCCATTTTGGGCTAATTTCTATCTCTTTCATTTCCCTGCTATAAAAACCGCATTTGCCAGGTTTTGCACGCTGGGCAGTGCCAGTTATCTAGGTTTAAACTATTCCTGGCTCCACGAAGTCTGTTCTTCAATTTTCCCTTGGAACTAGACTAACTTTCAACTTAAGCACTCAAACCATTCATTTCACAGCCCAGCACTTGCTCAAAACTCATAGCAAGCACTAATTAAACCTATCACTACACCCCCTATACTGTCGAGAAGGACAAGGCTGTCTATTCGTCCCTACCAACTAATCAGTAAAACAGCTCACTTTACCTATTCAGGCACGTCCAAAGGGCAGTTCCAGGTGTACTCTCCAGTCAAACTGGTGAATCTGGTCATTTTGAAGCAATGTTACAACTGCCTCATGTACACAGACAACCCTCTCCTCCTAACACTGAACACGAATATATGCGAGAGATGCAATTTTACAGCCAAACTGGAGGCAAAGCTCTCTCAACCCAAGACTGTAACTAACAGTCAAGATGAGAAGGAAAATACTTGCAACACACCATCAGTCTCACATAGACCTACTAAACCAACACCGGCAAATAACACACTTAAATTCACAAAAACATACTCTGAGGCTCTAAATAAAAATCTGCAAAAGCAACAGAGACCTCCAAATCAGACACCCAAGCAACCTCCACACCCCATCACAAACCAGGTCTATATTAGAAAACCAAACATTTAAAATGTCGAGTGTTCTAATATCAACCCATTTTCAGCGAACGCTGAAAATATCAAAGAAGCAGAAAATCGAATTCTTTCCTAGGGAAAGAATTTGGTTGTCTATTTCTGTTGCTTCGGTATTTTCAGCGCTCTGGTGGAAAGTAGCAGGTCGGGTTCAGGTATGTGTGCGATTGTGTGTACATGAGGGTTAGGGTGGATTAGGTAAGTTAGGGTTAGGGCGTGGGTTAAGTATGTGTACGATTGTGTGGATGTGAGGGTTAGGGTGGGTTAGGTGAGTTAGGGTTATGGTGCGGGTGAGGTGAGTGTGCCATAGTGATGGACTTTAGGGTTAGGGTTTGGGTTAAGGTAAGTGGATAGTTAGTGGTGTGTGCATAGTTTAGTGTAGGGTTAGGTGTAAGAGTTTAGGTGTATGTGTGTGGATTGCTGTTTGTTTGGTGTGCTTGCGTTGTGTGTATGTCTTTTGGAACAGCAAATTTTTTCCCTAGGAAAAAATATTCGCTGTTCTGAATGTTCGAAGTTTGGTATTTTCGATTGGTAGGGTTCGATATTAGAACACTTGACATTTTGAATGTTAGGTGTTCTAATATAGACCCTCAAAAACCATGAAACACATTCTTCACATAAGCAGTGTGCCATGCAATCACATCCCTTAAGGCAAAATAACATACCCAATACACTAGTAATAGGTGACTCTATAGTCAGGCACACTGATGTCCCACTAACTACGCTGGACAAGGAGAAGGTTACAGTTAGCTGCCTGTCTGGCGCCAAGATCCACCACATAACACAAGCACTCAGGTCACTCCAGAACAATTACAAATATGACTCTGTCATTGTCCATGTTGGTGTGAATGACCTGAGATGTACCTCCCTGGACTAAATGAAAAGAGACATGGAAGAGCTCCTGATCACATAGCCCAGGCCAGTATGACCCTGACCTTGAGTAGCATCCTGCCCTCGCCAAGAATGATGCCACAGTATAAAGAAAAAATTATCAATTTCAACAATTGGCTAAGTTTCTGGTATCATTCAAAGGGGATCCGGTATCTGTCCACCTGGGATGACATGCTCGATAAGCCACATTGCTTCGCAAAAGATGGCTTGCACCTGTAACCCTTAGGCTTTCAAATACTGGCCAAGGCTTTTGCCACCCCCATAGTGCCTTTTTTAGACAAGGCTAAAAAGACAAACCCACCACCGTAAATAGCACAAGTAACCAAAAACTGAGGGTATTGCTACTCAACGCCAGAAGTCTAAACCTCAAAATGCATGCACTTGAGGCACTCCTCAGTATGGAGAACATTGATATCTGTGCATTAACAGAAACCTGGTTTAAGGCTCCGAAGAGCACCCTAGCACTACCAGGCTATAACTCATACCATACTTTTCGGCCACAGAACACAGACCGAAACACAAAAGGTGGGGGTGTATCCATATTCATCAAGGATACCCACACCTCTAGATTAGTGGTACAGCACAATGCCTCAGAGATCATCCATGTGCAACTAACAATGGGCAAAACTGCAATTCAAATTGTAGCTTGCTACAGATCACCCACCATGACCCAGGATCCCCATTCCATGTTTCTTGAGACACTGAAAAATATGAAGGTCCTACCAAACATCCTAATATTGGGTGATTTCAATTACCCAAACATTAACTGGGAGAACTACTCAAGTACTAACTTCCTTGCCCAACGCTTTCTAGAATTTATAAACTCGAATACCCTGGATCAACTGGTCAACACTCCCATCAGAGATGACAACATATTGGACCTAGTCATCACCAACATGGATGACCAGTGTTCTACACCGGAGGTCAAACCCTCACTGGTTAGATCAGACCATAGACTAATCACTCTGGAAATCCACATTCCGCCCCCACACCCAATCAAGGAAACCACCATGAAAAACTTTACAAAAGCAAACTTCACATTACTTAAGACTGAGGTGGAAAGGTTCATAGCCCACATGCTAAAGGACAATGCTGTCCAAGCTGCTGAATCCCTTCCAAAGGCACTCTATGAACACCTGCAAGAATGTATAGATTGTGCTATCCCAAGCAAACCCAAGACTCACTCCTCCAAGAAAAGGAAACCAGTCTGGTGGACCCCTGCCATAAACAAGCTGTACAATAGAAGGAGGAAACTAGTACAGAAAAGAGTAAAAACCCAAGAAGGAAAGACATCCCTGATCAGTATCAGCAAGAAACTATGATCCCTCATAAAATCATCCAAGGTTAGCTTCAAAAGAAAAATTGCCAAGGACACCAAAGATAACCACAAAGCGTTCATTAGCTATGTCAAGAACCTAAGTGGAAACTCTCAGATCTGCTCTGAGTTAGTGCAGAATGGCACAAAATACAATAGACCAACTGATATTGCCAACATTCTGGCAGACAGGTTTAGTGCAAACTTCACCCCCTCTAACCCCCTAAAGAGTCCATAACCATACCAGAAGAATGTAGTGCACCGGAAATCACTGATACACAGGTTAAAACAGCCCTATCCAAAGCCAAAAATACAGCTTCAATGGGACCAGACAGTGTCCCAGGCTGTATTACATGAGTTCCAAAATAAACTAACCCCTCACCTAAACACACTATTCAAACTCAGCCTGTCTACAGGCTACGTACCCATAGAGTGGTGCACAGCAACAGTTATCCTGCTTCACAAAGGTGGAGCCACAACGAACCCTGGGAACTACCGCCCTATAAGCCTGACTAGCCTCGTCTGCAAGGCTATGGTGTGCATCATCATGTAACTCATTAACAGAGACATTGGGAACCTTCAAACATTGGATCCTACCCAGTTTGGCTTTGTTAAGGGAAGATCATGCCTCCTAATCATGGTGGACTTCTTTGAGACAGCTACCAAGGCTGTAGATGAGGGAAAGAAGGTCCACACAGCCTACTTAGACCTCACAAAGGCTTTCAACACCATTCCCCATTCTGGTATTATAGACAAGCTTACCAGCATGAACATAAACCCCTACGTCACAAGATAAGTTGCCAATAGGCTCATGGACAGAGCCCACATGGTGAGAGTTGCAGGCTCTAGGTCCAACTCTAAACCACTTACAAGTGGCATCCCCCAGGGCTCAGTCCTGGGACCCCTCCTGTTCAGTATATACTTCTCAGATGTACGGGCAATATGGCTGACCAAGTTCGCAGATGACTGCAAACTGGGGGCCATAATTGACTCTCCAGCTGATACAGACATCCTCCAGAAGGGTCTCACTCAGATGGATACCTGGTGTCAAAATCATGGCCTCAAGCTAAATGCCAAAAAGTGCATAGTCATCCCCTTTGGAAAAAACAAAGTACCCATGAACTACCATATACGTGATAGTCCCCTAAATACAGAAAATGTAATAAAGGATCTGGGGACCCAAGTAGATAGTAATCTCTCCTTTGATAATCATATTGCCAAGGTGGTTAGAAAATCCTTCTATGTGGCCCACCTAATCACAGAAGGGTTCACATCTAGAACAAAAGAGGTTATTGTACCCCTCTACTCATCACTCATCAGACCCATCATAGAGTACAACGCCCCATTTGTGATGTACCTTACAAAACACCTACAACAGCTGGAAAGACCACAGAATTACCTCACCAAGAGGATTACTGGCCTCAAACATATGCCCTATGCAGCCCGACTGAAGAAACTCCAGTTGTACTAGGTTGCATACCGCTTACTCAGAGGTGATCTCTGCCTGACATACAAGGCCATGTCCAACCCAGAATTAGTGAGTGGCTCTGCCTAATGTAGATTGGAATCTTGTTCCAAAGCATGGGGAGTCTCTGGGACAGGGATCTATCCCTCCATTACGTCCTATTTATCATTGTGGTGAGGTTTAGATCCCTAGAGCATGTGACTCTTGGGGATTTGTTTTTTTTTTAGGTGGAGCATGTCCATCAGTTCTGGGTTGGACATGGCCTTGTATGTGCTGGACAGAGGCACAGGGAACTAATGTCTCTGCTGGACCAAGGCACAGGGAACTAATCTAAGGGGGCGGCGAAAGCCAACACATTCTAGCTAGGCTTATAGATACCCTCAGGCAGATAGCCTAGTACTTACCTATGAACCTATGAACCTATGAAGTTCAAAGTTTTGAACTTATATATATATGTGTGTGTGTGTGTGTGTGTGTGTGTGTGTGTGTGTGTGTGTGTGTGTGTGTGTGTGTGTATAAAAATACCCAGTGTATGTTACAATATTTCGTCATAATTTGCTGCTTTTTAAGAACAGAACATTCATTCATTAATTACATTGCTAGTTAATCAAACACAAACAGATTATCAGCATTTGCATCATTCAAAAAACAGTAATGTCAGGTCTAGCTACTCAGTGGTGCAAAAATTGGATCTAGGTGATTCAGTCATGTTGACCAATGTTGACAAAAATGGGTATGGGTATTTGCCTGTGATAAGATGGTTGAGAACCCTTGTCTACTCTGAACTATGCCAGTGACCCATGCTAACAGTGGTGCCCCTATTGGCCAGTGTGCGCCCATCATAAAAAAGCAGCCTTGGGTCTATAAGCTATTGATGGCCGGTGTCCATTTGCCCAGTTTGAGTTATCTGGGATAGCACTGTTGAGCAAAAGTTGGATGTAAAACCAATCAACCTGGTAAACATGAGCTTAGAATTGCTACACTCACTATAAGTTCACTGACAGACCATAGCATGGAAGCAGAAAACAAGATGGTAAGGAGAAGTTTGGCTATCCTGTGTATCCAAGAGATAAAAAGGAAGGGCATTGCAGCAAAGCCACTTGGCTTGGGATCCAGTGTCTACTACACAGGAGAAGGACAGACTAGAAATAGTGTGTGCATTATGATGAAGAAAACTCTTCAGAAGATGGCAGTGAGCGATGCCATCTGAATTAGTGATACACTCATGACAATCAGACTCCAGTGTAAGGGCTGAACACTATTCATAATTTCAACCTGTGCCCCACAGGTGTGATAGTGCAGAAAAAAGTAAATTCAGACAGCAGTTGCAGGACTGAAAAGATAAAGCAGGAAAACAGGAATTGGTGTTTATAATGGGGGACCTGAATGCACATATTTAGACAGAACAAGATATGAGGACTGCCTGGGTTATAAAGAATTCTGTCTGGCAAATGTCTTGATTGCGGCCAATATATGCTTCAGCAAGAGGGATAGTCACAATATCACACACAAGAGTGGTCGACATACAGCTCAGGTAGACTTCTTCCTAGTAAGGAAAGGACACTGGGTAGCATCAGTGATTGCATAGTCCCCAGTGAAGCAATCAATCCACAGCATAAGCTGCTGGTTTCCACAATCAGCTGCAATCAGTGGTTAGAGAAAGCTCTAAGGTCGATAGAGTCTAAGCTGAAAACATTGACGCTGACTGGAGAGGAAGCATAGGAGTTCAAGGAATTAAACAAGGGTCTAGCAAGTCGGGGAAAAAGAGGAAATAGGTGGAGATGAAGAGGAATGGCAACGCCTCAAAACAACGTGAGGACAATAGAAAAGATATGGAGCCAAGTATGAAAATAAGATACATAAGGAAAGCTGGTGGTGGAGTGCAATAGTCCTGGAAGTCATAAGAAGAAAGAAGGAGTACAGGAAAATGTAGGAGATAGAAGACAGACCAGCCTAAGAAGGAATACTGGTTGGTTAACAAGGAGGCTAAGACAGGAATTGTAATAACAAAGAGCAAGGCATCAGAGGAACTATAATAGCCTCAGAAAAGTGACTCAGTAGATGGCACAAGGAAACTTATCAGATTGCAAGACAAAGAAAGAAAAATAAAGAAAATATTCAGTCACCCTTCATAAAGGACGCCAGCAACAAGCTGTTCACCAGTCCACAGGAAATCAAAGGCAGATGGAAGGAATTCTTCCAGCAGCTGCTAAATGAAGAAAACCTCATAGAAGCTGTACTGCTCCAGACACAGCCTACAATAAAAGAAGGAGAGGAAATTACCCTAGAAAAAGTAAGAACAGTGCTAAGGAAAATGAAGCCATGGAAAACAGCAGGCTTAAATGAGGTCACAGCAGATATGATCAACATGTAGGAAGATAAAGGATAAAAATGACTCATGGGGGTACTCATAGCATTATGAAGAAAAAGGAATATCCCAGATGACTGGAGAATAAGAATGCTAGTGCCGTTGTACAAGAACAAAGGGGACATACACAACTGTGGGCAGTACAGAGGTATTAAACTCCTGTCACACTGCATTAAAGTTCTGGAGAAGGTGGTTGATAAACAACAATACGGAGTAATAGAAAACAAGATGGGAGATGAGTAGTTTGGATTCAGATCAGGATGGAGCACAGATGACCAGATGTTTGCATGGATACCAATAGCTGAGAAGAAGCTAGAGATGAGAAAAGATTCCAACTGGACATTCATAGATTCATAGAAAGCATATGACAAGGTTCAAATAAAGCTAATTTGGGCAGTCCTGCAGTGATTTTAAGTACCAGAAATAGTAAAATCAGTGCAACCTATGTACAAGGACCAAATGACTCAGGTCCGGACAGTGTTTGGTCTTGCAGTGGATTTCCTGGTCGGAATGGGCATACATCAGCGATCAACTCTGAGCCATCTGCTGCTTATACTGGTGATGGAATATATTAGCAAACAGGTCGGAGGGGACAAATCACCTAAGTTGCTGTATGTAAATGATGTGGTATTACATGCAATCTCTGATCAAGAATTTCAGAGGATAGGGGAATGGAATGCAAAACTGAAGGCATGTGGGATAAAACGGAGTAGAGATAAAACAGTTGTAATGGCAGTAAATAGGTAAATCAGAAGAAGTTGAGATTTGAGATAGAAGGGAAAATAGTGGAATAGGTTAACAGCTTCAGGTATCTGGGAGGGATGGTTTAGGAAAAGGGAAGACTAAATGAGGAGGTCAAAGTTAGAATCAGAGGGGCTGTATTCAAGTGGCACAGAGTGTCAGGGGTAGTGTATAACAGACAAATGCCAAAGAAGCTGAAAAGTAAGAAGTATAAAACAGTGGTGTGACCTATATTACAGTATGGTACAGAAACCTTGGCAGTGAAGGCAGAGAAGTGGAGAAAGCTAGAAGTGATAGCAATGAAGTGCCTCAGATGAATGGTGCAATGCATGCTATGGGACAGACAAAGAAATGAGGACATTAAAGCAAAAAGCCAAGTAGCTTCAGTAGCAGAGAGGTCAAAGAGAACAGATTATGGTGGTCAGGGAATGTACAGAAAAACAGAAGATAACCTGTTGAAGACTATCTGGGACAGACAGGAAGAAGGCAAGAGGAAATGAGGGCATCCAACAAAGAGATGGATGGATTGTGTGAGAGAAGATCTGCGACAGTCAGCTGTCAAAGAAGGTAGGAAAGTGGCATTGAATCAAGAGAGATGGTGGCAGTTGGCACGACACCCAGACAACATGTAAAAAAAATGAGAAAAAGGGAGTTGATGATGATGGTACATGTCCCAAGTGAATAACTATTTGGATAAAATATGCATATACCTCATCTGCTGTATGTGTACTAAAATCTGAATGTGACTTTATACATAGGCTCCACAAATACTGAATGTTCTTTAGATATGCATGAGTAATTAACTTAATCAGCTGTTAAACTATACATAGTTCAGTGCTATGAAGTAAATTTGCATTGTTAGCTGATGCAAATTGCCTGAGAATAAAGTATACAATGTGAAACTTTTCTTCCCTGGCCTCTGCTGAACAGGGACTTTCCCAGTCAGACTTTCCTGGTAATCAAAGGCAAGTAAGTAAATACATGCATGCATACCTACATACATACATACATACATACATACATATATAAATAAAACCTGTGGATGTGGAAACTGTAAACTTAAAATTCGTAACAAAAGCAAGCACATGATCTGTTTGTAAGTTACATTTAATCATGTGGGGCTTACACATGTAACCATTTAGTAACAAAAGTAAGGGAGTTGTCTATAGTCACTAATACAGATTTCATATAATATATTCTGGATGCCTTACAGACTGTGTACCACAAGACTGGGGCAGTATTACCAAAGGCCACACCACAGTCATTACTGTGAGATCCTGCCACACTATGTAACAACTAACCGATGACACTAGTTCCATAGTACATAAATGAGCAGTAATTAGTCCTGTCAGCAGTCTGCAGTTGATATCAAACAGCAAATTTTCAATAAAGCATACAAGCTATATTCCAACCCAGTCCAAGCCATCTTAACATTAGAGATAGCATGGTAACAGTGTATCCTTCATGATGCATTTAAAGCAAACTGACATGTATTGTGCTATAGAACCTCAAATCTTTAAAAACAGACTGTTCCAATTACTTACTTATTTTATTATGGTGAGACAAGAACATACCTTTCAATCTCTTAGAGCAAGTAATCTGGACAAACTCTAAAATAATGGGGGACTGAAAAATAGGGACAGATTTTAAATATTGCTTTTATGAACGTAGGACATTGCTGGAACAGCAGAATTTGTCAGCATGCATTTTCTAAAGGATATGTTGTGTCTTTCGGCTTTTCCCGGTTAGGGGACACCACAGTGGAACTCTGGTCCGCTAATGATTGGCAGTAGATTTTTACATGCCAAGTTGCCAGCCCTGATGCACAACCTTCAACGAAGGTACGCCCATTCACGCATGCCTCCACACAGAAGACGCTCTAGCTGAGAATCGAACAGGACAACCTCTTACTGTGAGGCGACAATGCTACCGCACCACCACAGTTATTTTCTAAATGATATGAATTCTGACATACATTTGAATTTCAGAATTCATTTTCTAAAGGATATGAATTCTGAAATTCAAATGTATGTCATTATTTAGTGACTTCAGTCTTCAGTGATTTTCCAAAAAAGCACAAATAAGACAGTTGAGAGGTACTGGTAGGTATAGTTTAGTTACAGTGCAAACAAATATATCAGTAAATAATACTGTAAACAAGAAAATACATTTTAAGGGTATTGGGTTTAGTTACTGAACTGCAAAATACTTCAAGGTGAGACTTGAGTATGACAGACAGCAGAAGAAAGAGGAAAATGCAAAGCAAGGAAATGAGAGGCAATATTTAAAAACAATGGATCGCTTGAGCAAACTAGGCCACAGAACAGCCTTCACAATACTGCAA